>NC_092241.1:26019796-26187296 GCF_036320965.1 Panulirus ornatus
TAAAACCTGGGATCATTGCCTTTTGTAATCATTTTCTTGCTCGTTGATAAGGCCTGGACAACACACAGTAAAGTTAGGACTTTACTTTTTAGTTGGATTCTTTCATTCATATTGACTGAAGTTAAGAAACGTTAATACGCGTCATTAAAACGGGACTAATGACACTTTCCACGAGAACTGGAACCAATTTACGTTGAACTGAACCATGAGAATTTGTCGTATAAGTTAAAGTCGTTGATGCCTACTATAGAAGACATTAATGTATAGAAGTTAGTGTACAATCACCATTGGCAAATATTGTTATGGGGGAGAGTTTTACAATCGTGTTGCTTCTTTTTTTTCATACTTTCTTTATGTACACACACCGGCTCTGTGTGTGTGTTCTTAGCAGTTTGAAGGGCTTTTGGTGTCCGTCCATCACTTGGGCCTCAGTAGTCAGGCGTTTGGGACAGGTGTGTGTGTGCGCGCGCGCTCTTTCGCTGTGCTTAAACACCTGGCCAAGCAGGTGTGTGCTCAAGGCGTAAACACCTGGCTGGCCAGCCAGGTGTGTGTGTGTTTGTGTGATGACGCACTTACGTAGTCTATCACCGCGGTCTTGTGTCTGGTGATCATTCGAGAGACACAACTTGTTCTCTAGAAAACGAGAACACGTGTCTCTTACTGTGACGCACGACGGAGGAAAAAATCAATTACCGTCGTGAGAAACGCTGGCAACAGCGGTGGTGGTGGTTACTAGACTTCCGGTTGGTGGCACGCGCCAGGGGCTTCAAGAAGGGCGAGGCGGACTCGTGGGTGGGTGTGTAGTTGTGGTGCGTGGCGATTGTGTGGGGTGGGTGTGTTGAGGGAGGGGGGGAAAGGAGGGTGTGTGGTGTACGGAGGTGAGGAGGTCGTCGGCGACAGGTGGTGCGCGCTCGTGTTGGCAAGAGACTATAACCCCTGGAACTATGGAACTGATCGAAGGGACGTCCTACCGCAACACCTGCAGATAGACGTGAGGCCTGGGGTGGTAGGCGAGGGCTACTGTGATAAACGTAAGGGGTAGAGTTAGAGGTTAATAAAGGAGAGGTAAGGGAATAAAGTTAGTCCTGAACATATCAGCACAGGTGAAAGGTGAAGTACGAGCAGAAGCGAGATATTACCAGAGCTTGGGTATGTTGTTGTCTGTATTACGGGGAGTTGGTCTTGAACTCGTCCCATCTCTTAACTTTGTATATATATATGTACAATACCATATGTTTAATCTTGCATGTACACGCACACACTCCTCAGGTTAGTGTATTCATATATATATATATATATATATATATATATATATATATATATATATATATATATATATAAAACTTATTGGACTCTCAGTTCGAGATTACACCGCGAATAAAAAGCCAAATTTTGCAAAGCTGTATACACACTGAGAATAAAGTCTTTCCAGAGAACTTCACTCCAAAGGAGTCTACATTTCTCTGCTACTGAAGAACGCAGCCTTGGGCTGCAGGAGCCCGTAAAAGGGTCTTGTGCTGCACCAGGAACCGCTCATAGAAACTGATCCTGAGGTAATTATAGATTTATAAAATTTTACTAATTCATTGGCTTATAATTGTCTTTGGGCCCTTAACTGGAAGTGGCTCGCCAAAGGTGACTTTTCATGGCCGTGTGTATATATATATATATATATATATATCTGTTTAGTTATAGATTAGTGCAAGCTGGGAACAAGTTTTTTCATGCGCATAGAATTAAATAAGACAGCATATTCAGTTATTTCTTTCTCTAATTTTCTCTATCATTCTACCATTAGGTGGGTGCTCAAATACCATTTGTCCAAAGTTATTCATTTTATTTCCATCAAGCTTTCGCATTCGGAGACATCACCAGGAATCTACAAAAAAAAAGTCAACTTCGGTATGCTTTGTAAAACGAAAACGCGGATGTACAAGATATAGAAGCATGCAAAGTTAGCAGCGTGGCAGTAAACTGGAAAATCTTCTAAATGAAGTAGGTTGCATGGCAGGACCCAGAGGAAAACCGCTGTTGATAGGAAAAGTATAGGTTGATCTTTCAACAATTGCGGAAATGACCGATCAAGATAGGAAACTATATATAAACTACCATATAAGACTAGAAAAATGGAGAATTGCATGAAATCTCAATGCCACACGCTATCAAGAGCTGGGGCATGCTGTGGTTTCCCCAGTGTGTCTCGGGAAGGATAACCAGACCTAAAAAGATATCACTGGCTTATCTTAAGATCATACTTTTGATACGGGAAGACCGTACGGTTGGAGAAATGCTCTGGGGAGAATGGTGACTTTGTATACTGTAGAAACCAAGGCATAGGCATTACAGTTAAGATGAGCTACACCAATGAACTTTTCAAGAGAAAATATTTACAAAATCGACGTGCATACTGGGAGCAACAACAGGCAGACTTCCTCGCTCGCATGCATTTACTCGCAGAATCATTGCCCGCAGGCGCCCCACTCGCATTTCTGTTTACACCACTGTAAGCAAACATGTACGCTTACCCCATTTACATCGAATAAGACCATGATTGACACACACACACACTACTGTGGTCATCGAACCAAGTAACACCAGTTAACAAAGGAAACACTGTTGCAACGTCAGTGTTCCATTGTAAACAAAGTTGCCCAAATCCATCTTTTTGGACATGAACCACCTTCAGGAGAGCAGCAGAAGACAAACAAACCTGAAATGATCTGGTGATGATCAAGGATGCACGGGAGGCTCTAGACCTCAGCCCCAGGCAACGCTCATTGGGGATTCACCTCCTCACCTCAAAGAGAAAAAGAAGTCACGGTGGAGTCATCCATCTCTGAATTTTCTCCGACCGCTTCCACTTCTTATGAGAAAATTAGGGGCCCGCCTATCGCAGCCCACAGCCGCTCATTTCCAGCGAGGGGTGGCATTATCGCGTCCCGGCATGGGGGCCGTCTTGGAGCCCTGGCTACATTAAAGCAGTTACGAGAGGCTATGAGAAAATTACGTGAGAGTTGCGCTCCACTGAGCAACTCGTTTCCAGCAGCTCCATCACGGCAATATTTCCACAGCCTTTGCTTTGCCTGTTATGAGACTCATTTCAACTTGTTAATTGTAAAGTATCCACATTTTTGTCAACGTTCGCATGCGTGCAAAAGCTTCTCAATCTTCTTTTGGGTTCAGTCGACCATGAAAGTATGATCTCAAGGTCGTGGACTAGTTCAACAACCCAGTCTCTTGAAAAGAGGCCTTGTGGGGGTCGAGACGACGACAAAACCCCGCTATTTTCTTCGGTTGTCATAATTCTGGATCGTTTCTATATAGTTATTTGCTTAGGGAAATGAATGTGATACAATAGTGGCAGGTCAGGTCCTAAATGAATAGGTGGTGGCAATATGGGTCGTCTTCATTGTATTTTAAGTGTGTGAAGGAAAGCAGTGCTTACCCAAGGGATGTGAGGATAGCAGTGGTGTCTTTAGAATGATGGCTGTCTGAATTTGTGGCAGGAGTGGTGCTAGGCCTGGGATGTGTGGCAGTAGTGGCATAAGGTATGAGAATATATGATAATCGTTGGCGTGTGGGGATAACTGATGATCAGACCATGCAGAAGTTATGAGGGATTAATGATATGCACTACATGCAAGGCATTAGAAAATACCTGTGCTTGCCTTTCATGATTCTCACAAAACTGTGTTGCACGATGCAACTCGACGGAGATGGCAGGATGGTGCAAGCATTGAAGTCTGTTCATCTCCGCAAAGAATCTTGAGTTTTGGGAAGCGAAGATGGGACAGTACAGGACAAATCAGAGACACGTTTTGTTTCGAAGCGATGCATACACTACTGATTCTTTCCGTGCTGAGGTATTGTACAAGTAACTGTAAATCAAGCCATTCCTGGATCTTTGATCAACAGAATATAAATTTTGTATACATGTATTTTCAAAGCTCTTTAAAACATTTTTGAGCTCCGCGTGACCGTCAGATTAGAACTCCTGACGGAGACTGATTACTCGAACCTTCTGTCATTCTCTCCCCGTATAGTATTGACAAAAGACGGTCGTGATCCCCCAAACACCAGCTCGCGCGGCAGGCCCACATTCCTACCCTTACAAGCTCTGCCATCATAATGGCTCTTTGATGACCTTCCCGGAAAAAAAAAAAAATTGAAGACTCGTTGCGTCGTTTCTTTCTCCACAGAATGTGGAGACCACTTTAATGTTCTTAGAACCGTACGTTTGGCGAGATTTTTTTTTTTTTTATTTGTGGAAATAAAGTCACGAGGTTCCATTCCAGGTAAGAACAACTTGAGTGTTCTGACAGTGCGAGTAACATCAGTCTCGGGCAGAAACGACTGCACAAACCCCAATACTACCATGTTCAGATGTACGAGATCACGAATGTGGAGCCTTGTTAGTTGGTTAACTATCTAGGTTCTAGACATGTTAACTGCTGGGGTACTAAAAGCCAACAACGATAAGTTGTAACCAATTTAAAATCTCGAAGACCTTTAGGTGTTATAGTTAATTCCTTTGATCTTTAAGGAATCTGGGTCGAAGTTACCATAAAGCAATATTAGACTCGCCATCACGTGAACCCAGTGTGATACGAATTGCCTCGGGACTATGGTAACGGATTGTTACAACATATGTTTAGGTATTACTTTACTTATGAATTATATTGAGAATTTTAAAGGTTCTTGGCAGCTCTGATATCCACAATTGTCCACTGGTAAAAGTAGGAAAAAAAAAATACCTTGTCTAATTACCAGAAAAACTTCTTGCCTATGTCTGGAATTTCCGCAACTTTTTCTCAAGACTGCAATACCTGATGGCTTGCAGAATGTAAGGAAACCTTCACATCCAATATTTCTTTCTACGGCTTTTACACGCACGGATGCGAGCTTATCTGGGTAGGAAGTCCAAGATGAACAATACGCTTAAGGCTTTGTAAACAACCTTAACCCATTCGTGTAGCATCATGACCTAATAACACCTTCACATCGGGGGATATATACACTTTAAACCTTATATTTTTGACATTCTCCTACTCTTCATCGTACACGTTGTTGTTCACAACCTTCAAACTTGCGCCTTATACAATGAACGCGTCGCCTACACTTCCCAACACGTAACCAGTGGAATACTTGTAAAATCTGTGCTATCAAGACATTCTTTTAAGTCTATACACACGCCAGGGAAGTTACCAGACTCTCACTCAGTCTTATACAGACTCGCACTGTCTCTTATACACAGTTGCCAATAATTTATGCAGGATAGAAGTCGCTGGCTGCTGGGGGAGGTTCAATGTTCTGGAAAATGTTAGTTTGCGGGAAGGTTGTGTTGACAATGCTGAAGATGAGGCGGGAAAAGGCAGGTGTGGGTTATGCCTGCTTTTATCCCGAATTTCCTTTCTCTGGAAATCTGTGTAGGTTTTAGTCTCGAATGTAACTTACGACGTTGTCTGTGAGTGAACCAAAACTTCTCTTTTTCAAGTCCGCTTTCACAAAGCGCGAGATAAAGCTGCGTTAGTTCAGAGCAAAATTAATAGTACATCGTTTGTAGTGTGATGAAGCTGTCGTTTACATTTCCCATTGCTAATTCTTATCAAAGAAGCTTACTTTCTCATTTACATTATTTTTTCAACTTTTCTAAGAAGGTAGTTACTCTTCAGTCCACTGGAACTTTTTTTTTTCTTAACCAATTCAGTGGACACCTCCCGCAAAGTGAGGGAGGAATTATTTGGTTTGTCTGAGATGTGGTTTGTCTGGCACTGGCAGACAAGCCTGTAGGTTTTGTGGGTCGCAGTACTAACCACTTTGTTGTAATTAGTTTTTCACTGGTGTCCCTTTGGACCTTTCACCGTATTTACTCCCGTGCGCTCTGTCTCTTGCACGCACACAAGCATAAGCCAGCCACTCGTTTATCAACCAGCCCCAAGCGGAAGGGGGATGTGTGTGTGTGAATGACCACCTTGGGTGGGTGTGGGCTGACTGTTTTGTCCAAGATTTAAACCCATGCGGGACAGACCCCAGGCTGGCTCATGCTGATTTGTGTGTGTGTGTGTGTGTGTGTGCGTGCGTGTGTGCGCGCGCGCTTGTGATGTTTGTTTGGCAAACTGCTGGTGTGGGAGAAGATATATGTGGGGTAGAGGAAGGTGGCAAGTGATGTATAGCAAAAGTATGGGGGTTGTTTCCTAAGCAGCAGCTACCTACAAAGCTCTGCTCTTTAGTCCTATCGCTACACCTGTGTGGCGGGTGTGGGAATCTTGTGTCGCACAGGCGTTGGGGTAACGCGTAGGGGAAACGCTGGGAATTTGTATGCAATGCAGCTGCACAGAGCAGATGCAGGGAAGAGTGGAGAGAGTGAGGTCGTAAACAAAGATCCTACACCCTCCACAGAACATCAGGGATCTTTAGATACGTGGAAAACACGCCACTTGAGTCCGAAAACTGCTGTGCCGTACAGGTGACTTTTCACTGGCTAGACTAAGATGCTTCGGACCCCGTCACCCCAAGGGGCAAGTATATGTTTGATAAGATTGATCGAGACACAAGTTAGTGCCTGAGACAGAGGTGCACCACACATGTAAATAGACATAGCGACAGGTGGGGGGAGGAGAGGCATGAATTAACAGCAGGTGCAGCCACGAGCAGTTAGATTAATGGCCGGCACGGACACACGTTTCTCTTTGTCCCTGTAGTTCCACGGGGAGGAGGGACTACCTCTCCGTGTGAATTCATGTCTCGGTCCGCCCTGACGAAGAGAACGTGACGGTCCCTCGCGAGGTATTTGTGTGTGTGTGTGTGTGTGTGAACTTTCCTGACACCGCCAGGACCAAGATAGATAACCTCAGTCGTTCAGAGCCGCATCCCAGCCAGTCCATCAACATCTGGACACGTTGGTCATCACTGGCTCGGCTCAGGAGCCACTGATGGTTACCCAGGTCTCTCCTTTCTGGCCCGGGTTACTTGTGGGTTAATGATGCCTACTTCCCCGAGGAGCGCGTGGGACTCGGATGAAAGACTATACTTCCCAAGATTGGCTATGCCTCTGAGAACTGATTATCTCTTCTAGAGACGATTCGACCTCTTAGGAAAGACACTGCTTCTATGTATAGTTATGAAGGCCTTCGAAGAGAGACTAGGTAATGCACCCGGCCTTGGAAAGGAGTATCATCTATGGGAAGTAGTGTCCTAGAAAATACCAGGCGTCCTAGGAAAGACAAGGCGGCTTCTATGGAAATCACGCGTTTTGGAGGAAACTCTACATTCACGTTGAGCCTCAAAGGGATGACTAGCAATGAATAAACTGCTTCAAAGACGTTGTCGGGGTTCACTTCCTTAAACAGTTTTCATATTAAAGCCAGAGAATGAATTTGCGAATTGAGCCAACAATGGTGAATAGTTTTTTTTTTTTCTAGTTCTTAAAGTTGCACATCATTTGCCAGCTTACTGAACATAATTTTTTTTTTATTTCTCCTAATGAACATGTTTCCTCTGTTTCCTTATTAGATCGTTTACCTAGTATGAACCAAGACAAATGTTACTGTAATTTTGAAATGTATAGTGAAGTCTGTTTGATGTACTGCGTATGTTCTTTCGTTAAATCTATAAAAATCGTACCTGAAGGAAATGCTATGTTGTGAATATGCACCGCCAGCAAACACAAAAAAAGGCTTTATGGTTTTTAAGTGCATTTCTCCACATGTTTTGCAAGTATTAATTCTACAGGTTATAGCACTCTTAGAGCCTAGACTCTCGACTTTGCCCACTGTATATATTATGGTAGTTTAGTATAGAGGCTTTTTCTCTACATTAAATCCATGATTGATATTCGTGATAACTATCCTTAGACGAGTAAAGCCAATGAAATGTTAGAGAATTGACAAGAAAATTAAATTTGTAAATGTTTTGCATAGATTAGAATTCTAAGTACGTTAGTAATCTATGAAACGAGTCAACAACGCTATTTACCATATAGCACGAGACGGGTGTCGTAAGACATTCATAGACGACCGAGGAAACTCGAGAAAGCCATGAGACTAGGTCAGGAAAGCGCCCTGGTTAGTGTATGAAGGTCCATAAGGCAGGTCGGATGGATCGTCGGCCAGATGGGAGAATTTTAACCCTCGTGTTGCCCCCGTCTCTTAACCTCGTATATACGCGTACCATGTCTTTCTTGAGACTCTTGGCCTGGACCAGAAGGTACGGTTGACCAGCTCAACCTCTTGATGATGATTCCTGCCCAAGCTTCTCCATTCATAGTTTCTCCGACGTCATCTCCGGCTGAGTCACGTTTAGGAGCAAGTATGATTCGTGAATAATGCCGGTGAACCCTCGCCAACCGTCAAGGTCTCTTGCGCGCACGCGCGTGGTGGGGTCAATCCTGTAAGAGAAAAACCATCACCAGAGGATATCTTCGAGGCCGGGTCGGACGCAAGAGCTGTCGGCAACTGTCTGAAAATCGTGTCAAGTTGCTATGATGGTTGACGATGCGAGGTGTTTATATTGGTTATTGTAGCCGTTGATGGAGACCCGTGTATGTCATCGAGTGACACTATTCTCGGCTTCGAGCGTTCAGGACCGTCGAAGACATGCTATACAGTGTCTTTTCTCCCTCTTCTGATTCCACATACACCCTGGGTCAGGGTGTTCACCGTTTTCATCATGGAGTACATGTTGTTCTCCAGCAATGTCTTTCAGATGAAATTATACTTCTGTATTTGACTTGTGTGATGAGATCGCCCTTCCGTCGGGTACACATGTACCCTTAATCCAGTCCGTTGCTCGAATCCAAAAGGATCTAAGGTCGTCACACGCTGATTTCGATACACCTATACTGAAAGCGAGACAATACCTTCCAGCAGGATTAAATGGAGGTAGAGTATTCCATTTGCTAGCTAAGTAGGCATTTCGGATATTTTTTTCTTATTGAAAAATGAACAAGAACCTGTAGTGAGTCGGTAACATTGCTTGGAACTGAAGTAAAAGTGAAATATACGTCATAATGAACCATTTGGCGTTCGTTGCTTCCTAAAGCAGGCCTGCTGAACAGACTGGAAACGTTGTTACTCGCTTGGTGGGAATGAAATGTAGTCGCCTCGCCTACAAACCATACTACTTCTCAAGTCTTTTCAAACTAAATCGGTATTTTCACATCGTAATGTCAAATCTAAGACGAGAAAACTACAACAATTGAATTCTGGGAATGTACTTTACACAGGTCAGCTGAGGGGCAACTGTGGCATGATGGCCAACTGCAATCTGGTGGTCACTCTTGCCGGGCAGGGGGGAGGAAAGATCTCGGTGACTTGCTATTGACTGACAGCCTATATAGTGCAGTTAGATACGAAAGCCAGATAACTCTAGACCTGATCGCCTGTGGCGAGTTCATCCCCTGGCAAACAGTCTTGGGATCATAAATTGCTGATTTATATAGATAGGATCAGGTTCGTGAAGTAGCAAGTTCCTCTGATTACGTAAGAACATACCGTAAACAAATAGGACGAGAATATATCATAGGATGCCGTGGGGGAACTGCAGTCACTGTTGAGTGTTCCTACTTGTATTAACCTCCAATTAAGCAAGAACTTTCTGTACGATTCAAAGAAGAAAATGCACCGGTAATGGCTGGGCGAGAATGCATAAGACCGCGTCGTTCTCTGGATGAAAATGCAATTTGTACCTGGACAAGATCACATTATAAACTGATGTCTGTGACTGGGTGACGTACAATCATGACGAATAGTCTTACAGTACCTCCCTGACCATGTACTCTCAGCATCACTATGGTCATATCCAGTCTCCCAGCTTGACAGTGGCAATGAAGTCTCTCGGGTCAACATTTACCACAAGCAATGTGATGTTTAGCACCATAGTAAGTCAGGAATCTTCTCTCGGAATCTGTGGTCATGGGCGGACTTTTTTTGAGCTTTATCAGCACCACAGGGATCGCAGTCTTGCACCACAGTATGCATGTAGCGTGTCAGTACTATAGTAGTCACAAGTAATCTTTGCACCCAAAGGGCGGCTCAAGTACAGTCAGTCTCTCAGCACGGTAATGGTTATGCAGATACTCTGCTCCGAAAAACTATGACGTAAAGTGTCTCGGCAGCACACTGGCCATATACAGTCTCTGTGCTAGAGTGCCTTTGTATATGTTTCAGCGTCAAAGGAGTTATAAAAGGCTCCAAGTATCGTTAAGTTGTTTGCATATTCTCTCCTCGCTTTCGGTATGTTCAGTCTCTTAAAATTACAACGGAAATGCAAAGTCCCAGCGCCAAAGAAGGTATCTAGGGCCTCGAAGTACCACATTGCACTTGTTCAGTTTCAAAGCCCCGCTATGGTCGTGCTGTGCTACAATACTGTGGTCTTATTGTACAGTCTATCAGCTTCAGTGTAGGCGTATACAGTCTCAAACATAAGTGGCCTGAAAGCCGTTTGAGCAGCTGTAGTAGTTCACAAGATGAAAGATAGCCATGTTAAGAGATGGAAATTCCCCCTTACAAAAAGAGAATGGATTCCTTCACCCACCTACACAAAAAGACAAGTCTCTCTCTCTCTCTCTCTCTCTCTCTCTCTCTCACACACACACACACACAGTACTGGAGATATTACAGGGGAAAGCTTTGACTGCCAGCCAGCAATTTCCCTGGGCGTTGGCTAGCTAAGGATACCCGACCGTCATACAGTGAAGGTTGCCCAATAATGTAACACATCGTATGTTATTTATTCTAAAATTTTTTTTGTCGTTTGCGTGTCTTGAACTTTATATATATTTCATATTGTTTACAATTCATGTCAGTTTGTTAACGGTTACGTTAGTAGATTTCGGATATGGTTAAAATGTGTAACGCAGTGCAGGTCCCCTGGTAGCTGAACCATCCATTGTATAATGTATTACGACGGAACTAATGTAATAGCATATATTCAATGTGTCTGTTGCTCTCTCTTGTCTAATGATGATTCAGTTGTTACTCTCAAAACTCCAACATACGCATGCGTACTTTCTCCGCTATAACCTGCTTGCTCATCATCGTCCATACAGTAGTAGCAACCGTAACAACGACTCGTATCGTTAGTTGTGCTAAGTTACGTTCATGAGTGTTATCTTCCCACAAGTACGCCTAGGCTTAGTCCATTCCTGTTCTGACTTCACTGCCAGTAGAGACGAAGCAGTAGTGTTGAGGTACCCACAGCTCATGATGCAGGGGGAGGTGGAGGAGATCATGCCATACCTGCCGTATACATCACGAGATCGTCCTGCTCAAAGGCTGTACAATCCACTGTGTAGTCCCCCTGGTCATCGACAACCTCGTATACCACCCTCCATACCTCTTCTGTAGTCCTCAGTTGCTTGAAGCATCTTCCTGTACCTAGTAGTAATTCCATGTAGCCTAGCTCGTTTCACCGTAGCCGCCAACATTGATAATTCCTAGTACCTTCTTGTACAACCCCACAGCAACCGCTAGTAAACTCCAGTGCCTTACATTAACCCTGAAGAACCATGAGTGTCCCACAATAGCTACCAGGAACCTACCATAATTCGATATGATCGTTAACCATAGCACAGCTCTCAACGCTCTGTGTACTGCAATAGATTCCAGTGCCCTTACAATAGACTTAAATAGCTTTTTGTGTCATGGTATTCTTTGCAATAAACTCTTGTACCTTCCCTTACCCCAGTATATCTCCCAGTGCCACATTTCTCATCACAACCTCCTCCAGTAGTCTAAACAGCTCTCACTTATCGTGTACCTCACAACTTTGTACTCTCTAGTTGCCTAGGACACCTTCACCTTCTATTCCCTTCCCACAACAGCTCATGAACATTTTCAAACCCCACAGTAGCCTCAGTAACCACTTGATGTACACTCTTAACATCACCGACAAACTTTTTCAATAGTTCTACAGTCATATCTTCATCGCCCACAATACCTACTCATAAACTCTAGAAGCCAACACCTCGCCTTACAAGTGAGACACAAAGATCCATCAGTAGCTTACTATAAGCCGCCAGTAACAAACAACTTGCCATAATATCCAGCAGTAGCTCACGGTAACCACCAGCAGCTTTTGAGAATGGATATGAATGACGTTGGCATGTGTGGCGGTCTCGCCGAACCTGCTGCCGGTGAGTCATACATCAGTGGTGTAATGTTGGGGTTAAACCAAAGGGCGTGTGCTTGCCAGCAGCGCTGATCACATCACGTCACCAAGGTAACATTTTTGAACCCAGGTGAATGAGTATATTCTTGTGGGACATAGGAAGAATTTGAGGTAGTGGATAGAGAGGTGAAGGTAAAGAAATGAGCGATAGGTAGAGAAAGTGATGAAGGAACGGTTTAAGGTGGTGATGTTAGAGGGTTGGCGATGATTGGAATATGCAGGTGATGGCGAGATGGCTAAATGGTGGTAAAACGGGAAGGGTGTTGATGAGACATAGTAGTAGTGGTAATGTGGAAAAGATGGTTGAGGAGAGGAGTTGTGGTGGTGGCGACGGGGAGTTGGTGGTGATACTGTGCGAGTTGTGGTGGAGGAAGAAGGGTAGTAGTGGTGTTGATAGGGAATAAGAATTGAGGGAACGGTGGTGTATAATTAGGATGGTAAGGGAGGGTTGGCTAGTGATGGTGGATGAGGGACGAATGGTCATATGTAGCAGACATAAGGAGAAAAGTAATTTCGGTTGTTAAGAATTCGCAGTAAATGGGTGTGTGTGGTGACGGTGTGGCTGAGGCAGTGGTGGTAAGGGAGGGGTCGTTAGTGGCGGTGGTGAAGAGAGTTTAGTAGAGGCGGCAAGGGAAGGGTTCCTGAGGTAGTGTCGTCAGTAACGAGAGAACTGATAATGGTGATAGTAATGATGTGATGGTACTGAAGAAGTGTTAGTGATGGTGACTGAAGACGAGTTTGAATCATGATTAAGAAGGGGCTTTGAGCTGTTGGATAGCGGGAAAATCGTAATAATGGATGCTAGTGGCTGTGGAGAAGTAATGATGGTAAAGGAGGAGTAGTGGCAGGCAGTAAGAGTGTGATATTGCCAGTGGTGAGGGAGAAGGAATAGTTGATAAAGGTTGATAGTATGGGCGGGTTGATGGTGGCAAGAAGGGGGAGGTCGTGATAGCGAAGGTTATTAGGTGGTAATAGAGCAGGGTGATTTAAGTAGCAACTTAAAGAATTGTCAGATGAGTGGTGGTTGTAGCTGAGAAAGATAAGTGTGTTTGTACAGGACGAGTGTTTAGGGTTGGGAGAACGGTGATATGATGATGGTAAGGTAGAGCTGGTGGTGTTGGAAGTGAGGGAAGGAAAGAGGATAATGGCGATGATAAGGAAAGGGGAGCATTTCTAATGGGAGGAATGTGATGGTAATGGTGATGGACACTGAGATGATGGACAGTGAGGATTAGTGGACATGATACTGAAGGTAAGCAAGTCGGAATAAAAGGAGGCAAGTGAACATAGATGGAGGAAGATGTAGACAGACGGAGACTAATGCAGGTTAAAACACAGGCAAGATGAAACTTTTAAAAGACATGGAAATAGATTTTCGCAAGTGAGCAAATTGACACAGAAGGCGGGTAGAGTTAGGTTTAAGCAGGTGGAAACGAGGAGAGGCAAGGTGAGGAGAGAAACAGAAATAGTTTGAAACCGTTGGACGTAGGTGGAGACTGATGAAGAGAGCTGGAAGCATGCGTGTAGACACAGGTTGGAACTGCTGGATATCAGACGAGACAGTAAAAGGTATAAGTATAGATAGATTGGGGTAGGTAGGCGAACACATGTGGCAGCCGGCAAGATGCGTGGGACGTTTTTAATAGTATAGGAAGTGAGAAATCCTTTGACTGAAGATCAGCGGGAAGGAGAGCTCAACGTGAGATGAATACCGAGGTAACAAGGTGATGGCTATCTACGGCTGAGGCGAGAATTCTTTTTTTAGGTAGAATACCAAAGTTTACTGAGGGGAGAAGTAGTGCCACTGAGACCCGATACCACCAGGTACTAAAGAGAGCGATGTTGAAGGATTAGTGCCACTGACGAACAGATATCAGGAAGCGTTGGAAAGAGTAACGTTAAGGGAAGAGTATCGGAGTATTTTCGGGAGGTTTCGGGTGAGAGTAGGCCAGCAAGGAGTAATGGTGTGAGGGAGGGGTTGCATGATGAGGGAGGGGTTGCCAAAATTTTCCAGAGGGACAGGACACGTGACAAGTTCGCGCTACGGTGCTTTGTTTGCCACGGCATTTTTCTTTTTTTTTTCGTACTCCCGAAAGTCTGTACATCAATCTTTTGTCATAAAATGCACACTTGAATACACGGATCATAAGGGTAGGAATGACGGATGGCGCGTTATTGATGCGTGTATCGGTTCTTGAAGTTAGCGTTCGTGCCTGCACACTCTTTGTGTGTTTAGTTTTGGGGGAAAACCACGTTGTCAGGTGTATAATTCTCTGAGAGGATGACATGAGAAGCTGTATAATTCTCTACCATAAGACCATGGGACCGGAAGCCACATAATTCTGAGAGGATCATGTGGCCAGAAGCTGAGTGGTTCTCTGCGAGAGGACCATGTGGCTAGAAGCTTTATACTTAAGCCCATATGGCCAGAACCATGAGAAGACCATGTGGCAAGAAACCTTATGGTTCGATCTTAGACGACCATGTGGCCGGAAGTTGTATGGTTCTCTACAGGACTACGAGGTCAGATGTTGTATAACTACACATAAAGGGATTGCGTACAGGAAAGAGAACACTGCATGGTTTCGATCGAGAGGATCTTATGACCAGACGCCGTCTAGCTGCACAAAAGAAGATCTCGTGGCAAGACTTGTGCTCCCACATACGTGCTTCCACCGATGGTCAGACGTGGTACGGTTCCATTTAAGAGGATAATGAGACGGCCACTTGACCAACTGCAGCACACCTCCATGCAGGAAGACCACGGGGCCAACACCTGCATGCTTCCATACGAGATGACCACTTGGCTAAATGCTGAATGGTTCCATCCTTTGGACAACCAGACAACCATTCGTCGGGAGAGAGAATGGGTCAAAATATGAACGTCTTATTTTCTCTAACTTGACTAATAAAGAAGTGTCATTTTCAGGTCATAACCTATATAATCCATGCAAATGATCGTGACAAAGACTATAACAGTACATTCAACACGTTGAACACGTGCGGGTGACAAATTTCCAGGATTAATATTCGAACAACGAACATATATCCACGACATTGGCAGGAGGCAGGCTTATCATGATCACTGTTCAAAATTATATATCCCCTGCCTGATGCAGTACCTTAGAATACCTAGAAATTTGTCCATTTCGTAAACCCCATGTATCCTTTGAACTAAACAAACTCTGGTATTATCTTAAACTTGTGGCAAAAGTTGGGCCAACTCAGTCCGGCCGTCTGTCGGGAAGCCACACTCGTCCTTACAGTCTCTCACTGCGTCTAGTAGATCCCTTGTTGCTGCCACTTCAGTGTCGTATCAGGTCATCCGACGGTATTACCATAGTCATCACAGGTCCCTCATGGACACCACGCTCATCTATCAATCATTTTCTCATCAGTCGACTGCACATTTGTCGCTATAATTTCACGCAACACCGCCGCCCGCCCGCCCGCTCCGACTTGGATGCTGAAGGCGAAAGCGTGAAATCGGAGGAATCGTGACTTTGTCCTCCACCCAGCCCTCGGGTGACATGACCAGCAGGGGTGGAGGAGGAGGAGGAGAGAGGGACATCGCAGGGGGAGGGGACATCAACAGCAGAACCAGAGTAGGAAGCAGGGGAAAGGTGGCAGTATGGGCGAGCAGGTGGGAGGCGGCAGTAGAGGGCGAGCAGGAGTGAGTGAGTGAGTGAAAGTCTGCAGGGACAAACGTGAACACAAATGGAGATGGCAATATTAGCTAGGGCGAGGGATGGTTGGAGCAGCGTGACCATTAGGAAAAAGGAAGAAATAGAGTATAATCATTTGAAATGTTGGAGGGAGGCATATGACTGAAATTCTAGTACGCAAGAATGATTGAACAGGATCAACGAACGGAGAGTAAGATGGAGGATGAGGGTGTCAGGCCTAAGGTAATTGTCACCATAAGGTGCTGACTTCTCTCCCACTCCTCCTATCCCCACTCCCTGTCCCTTTTTCCTTTCCTCCTCCCTGCAAAACTTCATTACATCCTTCCATACACCATGATACATGCTCCTCCGCTAGGTCATTGATTAAGAAGCCTGAAGCAGCGATCCCATCATTCATCCAAACTTGGTCTTTGGAAATGCAACATCTGCACTTTGATCTGCCCTTCCAATAATCTGACTCGTTCATTAACTACTCCAGTCTTTAACTTTGGCGTTTAGTATAACTCCCAGTAGATCAACTCGTCTCTCAACTCAAATTCTCAGCTATGGAAATCTAATTCAGTTGGATTATAACAATTTGAGTTACTATTGTGATTCTCATCCTGACAAAATTAACCTCCAAGTTTATGACTCGAGGCTTTAGGTCGATGACTGGAGCACCCATCCCAGAAGACTTAAAAAGAATTGAGGGGAAAAAAGATATATGACGAAGGTAATCATAATAGTGAAAAAGGAGAATAGACAAGTCTTCGCTGACACGCGTTAACAACACACATGTACGAATGTGTTACGCGGAACTCGTGCAGAGGAAAGTGCAGATACTACACTCTTTAAGTAAAAGGAAAAAAAAGACACGTACGTTTTCCATTATTCATATCTCATTGTCAGACTTCGTTTCGTGCTTCCGTAATTCAGCCTCGCAGGACAAAGCAGGTTATCACTGAAATCAGTCACCGTGCGACCAAGGGAAACTTAAAAATTTCATTAGTCTAAATCTGTCGTAAAATTCACCGTTTTCCCAAAATGTTATCAATTATAGCTAACAAAACAATGAAGAGAACTCTTGTGATTTTTCCTTTATGTATGACGAGCGGTAAACCTCATAGGATGCAGTGGCAAAATATGATGAGTAAATTGGGATCGTTCTTGTTACTTCAGCTTTTATCATATTTCAGAATGTTCCTGGGATATCATTAAGCTGGTTTAAAAAGTTTGATACTTGATTGGGATCGACGCCTCCTGTAAATACCTGTTAAGGCTTAGAACATTTTAAGAGATACACAACGCATTGCTCACACAAAAAGATGAAAAAAAACGCGTTGTGAAAACATTAATTCTTTGCGATACGACAAGTGCATTATGTAACCTTGGTGATTTCTCGATGGCTGCCACTGATGAGTGTATTGAAAGTCACCATGATGACTGCCATGCAGATCCTAATATGTCGTTGCTCTCACCACAGATGCTAACACAATGTATCATATTCAAACCGTTTCCTTATCACTTTACACAGTAAAGCAATAAGGTATTTCTTTCTAACAATGCTAGACTGGGTTTTAAATGACACACGAAACTATGTTCATGTCGAACGCTAACAAGGGACTTCAAAATGTAGCTGATAAATGCTTCAGTAAGGACAGTTAAAACAATATGGTGAAACTCTGACAATGGAAACATAGGTGAGAATTATTGGGGACGGTGACCATTAACTTATGAAAGATATACTAGAGTTAACTTGGTGGGTAGAGAGAATGGTGAATCTGTTGGTTTCAATGAAAAGAAAAAAAAAAAGTGCAGCATCCTATCTAAAGCACATGTGCAGAAGTTGAAACTTTTGAGTAGTAGCCACTGTGTTGTAAATGTAAAGAAGCCAAACTGTTACGTCTAACACAATTATTCTAATGCAAAGGAATTCGCATAACTAACCACTGGGTCCTAAGAGGCTGTTTTTTGTTTGTGGAAGAGATCAGAACCTCAAAGATTGGTGTGGTGAGAGGACAGTCATATGGGTATCTAGAAAAAAAAAAAAATTAATATATATTTCTACACATGTCCTGCTCTTCCTGTTTTCACATTCCCTCTCTTGCCCTCCCTTTTCTCGGTCTGAATCGCTAAATATTCCAAGTAATTTCAAGTGGGAATAGGATCGTGTGGGAGTGGGTATGGTGTCTGGAGACAGAAAATGTACTTACTGGTTTTACACTTCTTTTTAGTTTTCTTTGTTCCATAGAAAAAGGGAAAGGAAACAACTCTTTAGCTCTTTTTTTTATGTTCCATAGAATGTCTGGTTTCGGTTAAGTCTTTCATGACTTAAGGTCTTTTTGTTTCTCGGGAAAAAAAACTGAAATAGAAACCTACAATAGCCAGTTCGGTTGACAGTTACAACAGCTTATGTTGAGAGGGAGGAGCCACCACACAGCCCGCAGCGTCAGTTGCCAGGACTGGACACTGTTGTCCCTCCTCGCTCGTGTTTTTGACTTACTCTCGCTAAATACATTTGTACAGGTCACGACTCTTAACCTTGTTCTTCTGATTTTGTCTAACCTTGTTCTCTGGAAAATTTAGAATTTCTTGATGAATTTTAAGGATCAGCAAATGCGAGTAACAAGTTGGCTTCGCTTATATTTACCGGTCTGTTCAGGATTTTAATCACATTGATTTACCGAAGAAACTAACTAGTTTTTGATACTAGTTTGGCGATTTTTTTTCGCAGAATATCAACTATCATACTTGTAACACTAGTGTGGTGACCAGTCTTTTCATCATCCTTGTAACACTTGCATGGTGACCAGTCTTTTTATCATCCTTGAACACTAGTATGATCAGTCTTTTCATCATACTTGTAACACTAGTATGATCAGTCTTTTCATCATCCTTGTAACACTAGTATGATCAGTCTTTTCATCATCCTTGTAACACTAGTATGATCAGCCTTTTCATCATCCTTGTAACACTAGTATGATCAGTCTTTTCATCTTTGTAACGCTAGTATGGTGACCAGTTTTCATCATACTTGTAACATTAATATGTGACCATCTTTTATCATACTTGTAACACTGGTATGTTGGCCACTTTTCATCGTCCTTGTAACTAGTATGGTGACAACTTTTCATAATACTTGTAACACTGGTATGGTGAACAGTCTTTTCATCTTACTTGTAACAATAGTATGGTGGCCAGTCTCTCGAACTATAGTTCGAGAAACTGGCCACTGGTAACATTTGATATTTGTTCATGTTATTTGTAACGCAGTTTGGTGACGGGTCTCCCCACAGTATTTGTATAACTAGTCCGTTGGTGTTTTCGAAACGTACGTTGAATTCATGGTGGACACCGCCGGCAGGAAGGGTGTGGTTCACCAGGAATGTTTTGTCTCGTGCATATTACAATGTTTCGTGACATATGTAGCGCAAGTTAGACCGCGGCTAAATCGGTTATAGGAAGGGTGTTGGGACAGGTGACACGAAAGGAGTAATGCGTGTAGGGAATGACCCATGATAGCCCAGATCCATAACAAGCTATTCTTTCGTCTGTTTCCTTGCGCTACCTCGCTAACGCGGGAGACAGCGACAAAGCAAGAAAAAGAAAAAAAAAAATCAATGGTATACAGTGCTGTAATAACAGTAAAAATAATAAGATTAATGATTGTATTTTTTTCAAAGAAAAGAAAATGGCATTAGTCTCCATGTCAATAAACTAACTGAAGTGACGAGGAACGAAAGGGAGAGAAAGAAATGATAGGATCTGCGGCGTTTTCATTCATTTGGCGAAGACCTTCCCCGGGGGCACCCCACTAGTGCCTCCCCCCACACACGCTACCTGACGCTCGTAATTTCTCCCACTGCCTTAAAGCTCCATAGATGTTATCATTGGAGTATATCTTCCTTAGAAATGAGGAATTTGACTCGGGCATTCTGTATAATCGTGGGGAGGGTGTCTTCGTAGCGGGGTCGGGTCCTAACCGTTACCTCCAGATGGTGTGGGTTGTCGGTAGCGGCCAGTCCGGTTATTGTAATACTAACGTTAGCTGTGGGCCCGGTTATTGTGACTTATTGACGGAGGGTGGAGGTGTAGATCCACTGTTAGGTGAAGGAATTGGATAGTACCGGTGGATGATAGATGGCACAGGTGGCGATTTGAGAGGTAAGGGGCAGGGGGGAAATGGAATGGTTGAGGTAGGAGACGAGAGTGGAGAAATAGACGTTGAGTTGGGGTTCGAGGATCATGGTGGTATAGATAGTCCACAAGTTTGAGTGACGGGAGCGTAAGGCTAATGATAATGATGTAGTGAGTATGATTAAAGAGAACAAGGTAAATGACAATCGTGGAGATGTGTGATTGAAAGAAAGCAAGGGTTGCCTCGCGAAGGTTAAGGTGACGGAAAAGTGCACACGTTTGAACATTAAAGTATTTTTCATAGTCTTGATGGTAGGAGATGAAGAAGAGTTCCTGATGGGCAAGTAGTCTGGTAGCCCTTTATCTGTCCGTTTGGGTGTCTGTTGTGAAGACAAGGGCATTGACCTGACGGATGTAAGAAGGAACTATAAAAGATATATGTAGGGAAGGTGGTGGACAAGTGGAAGAAGAGTTAACCATCAGGAACAGTAACGGCTCATGGGAGGAAGACGAGGCAATGGATAGGGGGAGGAGTGAGGACGTAGTCAGGAAGAGGGAAAGGGAGTCTGGTGGAGGTGGCGGGTACAGGAAACCAGAGGATTACTGGGCTCTAATTGAGGGTTTAAGAGTGAGATTCACTACAGTTATAATTGCTTGGGCTTGGTTTCAGGGAGAAAAAGACCCTACAATATGCATACATGGACAGATGGACTACCAATCATACACCTGCCAGGAGATAGTGGGTCCGCCCCTTGGAAACCTGCATAAGGTGAGAGGGAGGGATACCTGTCAGAACTGAGCCAAAATTCGTGGGAACCACAGTTAAGAATTTGCTAGAGGACGTCCGACGTGCACCTTTTTACCCTGCATGATTTTGGAGGTTCAGGCTGAGCCCAGTATATTGTCCTATTAACGCATTCTCCTGTTTGTAAAGTACTAAGCTGAAAACGCTGCACTTCGACGAGGCAAGTTCTTCCAGTGAATGTTCTATTCGACTGTTGTCCGCAAACGTTGGATCACCCGTCTCGCTGAAAAATAGTCTATAAACGTTCATCATTCTCCATGACTCTCCTCTGTTGATGGAGCCGTAGATAGGAAAACTGCTTGCGCTTAGGCCATATTACCCACACCGTGACTTTCCTTACATCAAGATCGTCCGCTGTTAATTTTACTTACAAACTGATCAGGGTACTTCATACTGAACTCCTCTCTGACGGTGGGTAACATGCTGCTGTTAATGCAAATTCATGTGATGGACGACAGTTCAAGATAAACATCCGTGGCTTGGACACTTTGGATATCCTATGAGATTCTAAGGGAAGGTCACGTGAAGTACTAGTCGACAAGCACACATTAGGAAAGCCACAGGTCCCAAGTTGCACGTCCAGTGAGCCAATGGGCGCCAGGTGCACTTCAAATGAACTGCTGGATGCTAGGTGCGCGTCAGGCCAAGGATGAATCCGAGAGTGCACCTGAGGTGATCACGGAGGGTCGGGGTTCACGCGAAGTGATCCATACGTCCCATGTTGCTCTTCACGAGAATCCAGACCAGTCTTTTTAGAGATAGAAGAGTCACGGGTTAGCAAGTGTACGCCAGGTCAGCCTCGGTGCATAGCGAACTGTTCGGGGTTGATTGGTTATTTGGACTTTAGGCCTGTCGAGTCTCAAGGTCCTTTTAAGGCCATCATCATGTTGTAACCGTCTAATGAAAAGCTTGAACGCATGTAGTTTCAAATGATCAATATAACAGGAAGACTTTATATGATTATCATAAAACCCTTCTGTGGCTAGCCAAGGGCAGCAGAAAATCCGTGGTTCCCTAGATGCGTGTCAAGCCGAAGATCGACGGTTTCAAGTAAAGTGAGCCATCTGTGCAAATTCACTTGTAGCATGTGCATATCATGCGATCCATGAGGTCGACTAGTACACACAACGTGAGTCATCAGTCTCACTAAGTATACGTTCAGTCAGACGTGGGTCTCTCTGATGTGTGTGTTAGATCAACCACGGTTTTCCCAGATGTACGTAAGGCAAGTCGGAGGTTCTCCAGATGTGCGTCACATGAGTCATCAGTCTCTTCAATGGTACACGAGTTAAGCCAGTGACCCCCCCAGGTGAAAGCTGCATGAGCAATGGTTTCCTTGGCTGCGCATCAGTTGATCCAAAGTTCCCCAGGTGCTCCTCACGGAAAGGAAGTATCCCAGCGAGTATGTGCCACAAACAAAGACCCCCACCGGCAACATTTCTCGGCTTTATATTTCCGATGATGTGAGAGGGAAGATACGGCCTCGTTCACTCGCATCTGCTTTCTATAACTGTTATGCTTAATGCACCGAAACTACAGCTCCTTAGCCGCAACCAGGTCTCGTATCTTTTCTTGGATTCCCCGGACCGCTTGGTTCAGCCCGATGCCAGCTCGTGCTTCCCCGTATAGCACAATGCTCCAACTCTTTATCTCTTGCTCGCGTCACGCTCTCCCGCATATTTAGCCCCGTGCCCTAAGAGCATATTTCACCCCATCCTGTCACCACCTTCGTGGTTTCCCACGATTCATTTTCCCTATACTTCAGACATGTATACCCTCCAAATCATCCTCTCTTCACTCCTCTCCATGCGTCCAAACCATTTCAGGACAGTATCTTCAGCATTCATGTACATAATCTACTACCACATCTATCTCTTACCCTATCATTTCTTACTCCATCAACCTTCGTCACACTACACGTTGTCTTAAACACATTTCACTTCCAGCACATTGACCCTCTAGGGTACATTCTTATCTAGCTCATGCTATATATATATATATATATATATATATATATATATATATATATATATATATATATATATATATAAATATAATACACGCACACACAATGGTAAGTAAATTATCCATCACGAAATATAAAAGTTCCAAGCTTTCGTCTGTATTGCAAGACATTCTCAAGGTTACCCTTGAGAATGTCTTGCAATACAGAGAAAGCTTGGAACTCGTGTTTTCATTTACTGTGGGCTTGGATATATATATATATATATATATATATATATATATATATATATATATATATATATATATATATATATATATATATATATATATATATATATATATGCATAATTTTTTTCTTTGCACTTGCTCTCCGTTTTCCGCGTAAACGAAGTAGCGCCAAGAACAGACTTAAGAAATGCCTAAATCGTTCATATCTTACCATTTTACTACTAAAACCACCGCAGACATATAGGTCTTGGTGGCTTGAGAAGGCCTTAACAGGTCTCTCGCACAGACAAGTGAGGGCTGTAGTCAAGGAGCAAGACATTGAAGGACTAACTACACGCACAGGTAAGGGTACTGGGAGGGGAAGAGGACACAAACGGGAATAAGATGAAGGCAGTAGATAAAGAGCAGATCACATGCAGGACTAGCCATGCATGCAGACGAGCACTTCCATCCACGACATTCTTTGAGTCTTTGCGTTTCTGGCTTTCATTTTGCTCTCTCTCTCTCGCACCCTCGTAATTGCGAACTATGATCTCTGTTGTAAGAGGTGCAGATGGTGTGTGTGTGTGTGTGTGTGTGTGTGTGTGTGTGTGTGTGGGGTGGGGAGGTTTTTTTCCCAACCCAGCAGAATGGCAAAAGGACGAAGACTTCTCGTTCTCTGGGTTAGACATGGAGGCCTTGCCTACCATTGTCTATTTTTTTTTTCGTATTCTTCATCTTTTTTTTTTTTTGTGTTGCCATAACTCGCTCCCTCTCAGTCCTCAGCATACGTTGTTATAAACGGGATATCACACGAACACATTACTGGCTTCTCACCGAGGCAGACCTCGCGTGGCCTCTGGTTCAACTGTTTGCACAAAAAAAATATATTGGGCGTTGCTGCTTAAGAAACCGCAAGGACTTCCCGCACACGGCCACCGTGCGAACACCGCCACGCGAAGATCCTGTCCGGAGCCTTCCTAGCTGCTGGGGGCGACCATGAGGGAGGGTGGGTGGTGGTGGTGGTGGTAGCCGGGGGTAAAAGGTGAGCTGCGGTGGTTGGTGGAGTGTGAGACAAGGAGGATTTTGACTATTTCATTAATATTTAATGGCTGTGGTCTTGTCTTCTGGTGTATTGGATGACGATATCCTGTGTTGATTTTTTTTGTCTTGAAGTTTATTTTATAATCATAAGAATCCAGTGTCTTATTTCCTCGTATCGAAGGCAGATTTTGAAGCATTTACGAACTGAAGTTGGTATTTTGAAAGAACAAAATAATGTTTTAAGATTAAAGCGAACAGACGCTTTAGCATATTCTTTCTAAATTCTATTCACATGTTCAACATGTTCCTTTGTATCACTAAGTTGCTCCTAGTTTGGTGCTCAGTGTTACTTTTACTGTTACATTGTGCTACACGATATGATACCGTTCTGCTCTTGATCATATGATGCTCCGGTAAATCATACTAAGCTATGATCTTGCCTGTTGTGCTCTGCTGGACAGCACTGTGATTGTGTGCGTTTTGATTATGCTCAATTGTCAATTGCTTGTATTCGTCTGCTGGCATACGTTCCCTTACGTTCATCATACGCACTCGCTCCCCCGTCTTCTCTCACGAATCTATCTCTCATACACTTGTAACGATAACCAAATATTTATCAGATGTGATTACTATAGACATGAATAGGTGGGAGGGGGTGTCGTGTAATGTAACGCCATATCATTCCTTCCACTATTTCCTCGCCATCATTACCTCCTGCACTTCATCCACCCCTGCACCACCACCATCAACTCTACACACACGGCCAGTGTAACCTAAGCTATGACCTCTTGACATCAATTACCACTCGTGCTCCAGCAGTCCTTATCCCTATGCGGCTTCTCCATGTCCCCAGCTCTTCCTCCTCCGTCCCATGCGCTAGTCGCCGGCAATCAGCCTCACCCGATTGTTTACACGAGTTTACATAGAGACGGGCAGGAGGAACCCTGGGTGCTGTAGTTGACCTAAAGAGGTCCTGGCGAATTCTCCCATAAGTAATGGCTGGTTACACGCCCTTTGCTCGACCTGGATTCGGGGAAGAATTCGATGACTGTGTCCTGGTGGGACGGGACAGCTAACTACACGCTTACTCCTGTCGACCGCAGTAACCACCAGTTTGCCGCCTCCCACTTCCTATCTTCCTAAAATAGTCTTGTACATAAACTCTCACACATACATTACCTTCTCCCGTAACACACACGCATTCCTCGAAACACCCTCTTGCGCACCGTATCTCACACTTCCTTTCTTGAACATTATTCCTAGACGCATGTTTGCACATGTCTCCTATGGACTCTCTATCAGCCACTTGCCTTGAACTTATAAACTCTTGTCAGAAACACGCTGATTACTACGGCAAGGAGACTGCCACTATCGAGCTAACTTGGGTAGAGCCCCTGCCAGGGGCTACTGACTGGACAGGGATTCTCCCAACTTAAATACCGAGTGTGTCGAGATTTCCCATCATCGAATCCCGTTCACAACGAATTTCTGCAGCTTAATCATAAAGTTTTTCGTCAACTTCTGATGTCTATACAAGGAGGCATGTAAACAGGTCTGGCCATTAGCTTCTTGTGATGCTTATCTTTAGTTTCTTTAAAAATGAATTCGATATTGTCAGTGTCTGCAATGATTTGTATCACAGGATTAAAGTGAGCTTCTGCAAGAGCAAGGCACCTCGGATTACTTTCTCTTACCGCTGTTAAATAGTATATGCGTCTTGGAAGTGCGTGTTCGGCGATGAAATTTCTAATCTCTATATCTAATCGGTATGTTCTGAGCACTTGGTAGGTAAACTGAGAGCACTGTACTGTTAATGTCGTGTGATGGGCCGTGGTCTTTGAACGCACTTGTATGCCAGTGTTGTTTGGTGTGACATGAGGCATGGATGCCCATAATGGTCAGTGAATGTCTTCTCGCTAGAGTTTCTCAGGTTGGTAGCAAAGACAGAATTTCCTTGATGCACTTTAATGCTGGTTCTGTCACACCAAGGAATTCCATGTTAATGGTCTAGGGTGTGCCGTGAGCACAGAGCACTCTCCCTTGCTAAATGTGTGTTCTTCCATAAACCAGTAGCACTGCTGCTTGCTAGCCATGCAAGGCTTGGCGTGAGTCAGGAGCAATATTGGTTAGGATCAATAGTATGCTATGATCGAGGGAGTACCGCTGCTTGCTGATCATTCACGTTGTACCAAGAGTGCTCCTCCTTCAGCGTGTGCCATGATCCTCGACCATCGTTTTCTGATGGTGTTGCGTGATTTACCGTTACCCAGGTGTCCTATTCTTTGTGTTCCATGAGGTGTCGTTAACCTGCTATTCTCCCTGTGGGTTGCCGTTAGCCTTGCTAGTACTTGGCGGTGTTGCTATTAGCCTTCCTATCACTCCGCGGTGTTCTGTTCGTCTTGCTATTCTTCCAGTGTGTGCCGTTAACCATGCTAGTTTTCAACGGATATACCACTAGCCTTGCTAGTCCTCCTTGATGTACACTTAACCCTGCTAGTCCTCCTTGATGTACCGCTAGCTTTGCTAGTTCTCCTTGATGTACAGTTAGCCTTTGCTAGTACGCCTTGACGTACCGCTAGCCTTGCTAGTCCTTACTGGTGATGTGCAGCTAGAATTTCTAGTCCTCCGTGGTGTACAGTTAGGTTGCCAGTCCTCCGTGATGTGACGTGAGTCGGGAACACAGCCCACGAAGGTGACATCGGACATTTTGCGTCACACGCGGCTGGTCCGTCACTCATCCAGTCCGGACAGTGAATCAAGTGTGACGCGCAGAGTTGAGTATTGGTTGAACTGCGAAAAAAAAAAAAAACGCTCCAACTTCATGACGCTCGACGAGGAACTATTTGGACAATAGATCTTAATTTGTGTACTTTTTACGATAGATTCCGCCTCTGTTTCTCTTTAATTTGAGGTGATTTCAACAGTACGGTAGATAGTTATCATATACATTATGTTCCCGTTTACATGTTGTCAAGGTCCAAATCGAGTACTGTGGGAAAGCATCGTCAATGGAGTAATAGAAACTGGCTGTTAAGATCACTGGCTTTAACCTTGGTTTTAGGAAATAAATTACCATTGGAAATATATAAGCAAAAATAAACTAGTAATAATGATAATGTGTGGACCAGGTGTTTCCTTTCAATAATTTGCGTTAAAAATACTTGTAGAAACGGAAAGATCTGTATGCAACATTCATAGGTCTGGGGAAAGCGTAGGAGAGGGCTGATGGATGCTTTGTGAAGGTGTTATAAACGTGGTTTGGGAGGAAAGCTATTCAAAGGAGGGAAGAGTTTCCATCAGGAGTAACGGGTGTGTGCGAGCAAGAAGAGGGGAGGGTGAGTGGTTTCAAGCAAAGGTGTGTCTGTGGCAGGGATGTCTGTCACCATGGCTGTTCAACATGTTTATGGACTGGTCGCTGAATGAGGTGAATGCTTACGTCTTGGGGAGAGGTGCAGATATGTTGTCTGTTAAGGTATACGGGTTTAGGGGATGCTGGCAGGTAAGACTGTTACTATTTGCTGATGACACGTCTTTGGTGGCAGATTCATGGAAGGAACTGCATAAACTGGATTCTGAGTTTAGAAGTGTATGTAAAAGGCGAGAGTTGAGTTTGTGATTACAAGCAATGTTATGAGAGAGAGAGAGAGAGAGAGAACACGAACGAACCAGGAGGAAGAGATAATTTTAGGTAACTACGATTGGATGTGGTGATGGATGGAGCCATAGCTGAGGTAAGCCATACGTTGGATTAGGGTTAATATTCTGGATGCACTGAAAAGTGTGGAAGCAGAGATTACTGTTTGTGAGAGGCAAAATTGAATGTTGGATGATATAGTGTAAAGCGGAAAATATATCATGCATGTCACGGAGAAGGGCTGGGAAAACGCACAGATTTATGCGTTTCACTGATGAGTAGTCGGGAAAGCAAGTGGAAAAGATGATTAAAAAGCAGATGGAGGAACAGTTGCAAAGGTCTTGTATTACGAGCCTTCAGGAGTTCCTTGAATGTGAATCTTTGGAATATCCGCAGACAACTTTCACGGTCCTCCACGTGAGGCTGGCGGAGAAAATACACTTCAAGGCAGGCATAAGAGAGTGATGGAGGCTTCTTCAGCGGATGAGAAATGAACGAAAAGGAAAGGAGCAGATGATTCTATGCATCTGGATGAAAGTGTCTGGTGGTGAGGTAAGAGCCGCTACCAATCCTAATCTATATATACTCGGGATTTGCCAAAAGGACTCGTATCATGTACATCCTCATGGATATCCTCCATGGTGACATCGTTCACAGAGAGTCGAGATAGGCTGCAGCAGTGGTCGGGCAGGTGTTGCGTAAGATTCCAGCCAAGGTAATGAAGTTTAGATATTGTGACACGAGGTAAAGCCATCCATGACTTCCATAATGAAGATGGAAAACTGCAGGTTTCTTGTGACCCGGCTGGTCATAAGGAATGCATACGAGGACAGTTGTCAAGGGAATAAACCAGTGAATGTCAAAATTACCGTCGAGTACGGAGACGTATATACAAAATACATTTGATACATCATTATTGCTCAGATTAGAACATGTGATTACTTGGGAAGCATGTGCTATAGATTTCTCGGTGACTGCAAGGCGGGAAGCAAAGATTGTAACTGAAATACAGGAGCTAAGCTGCAGGGACAGTTCATCAGTAGCGGAATAACTCTCGTTAGAAGAAATACATATGAAGACTTGCTTATTCCCTTCGTCACTGGATTTAAGCTGATATAGACGGTCTCTTCTCTATCATCCTCCATACCTTTGCCTCCCTTCACTGATGAGTATTTAAATTCCAATGATTATGGCCACAGGTGCGCTTCTCTTGTCTCTGGCGCCATTATATGTAAGTGCTATTAGGTTTTTGCGATACTCAAAAACTAGCTAACTACTAAAATTATAGGTCCGTAAGGTGGATAATGGGTGTCCGAGCTCCGTAACGACAGGAAGCAATTCGTTAAGGGTAATCATCAAGAGACTGATGTTAGGCTAAGGCTGCTGTGGCATCATGGATGGCCGGACCATCTCCCTCACACTCGCTGCGGCGCCTACTGAGCAGAGTTTTAATCGTTGGGCTGTTTTATGACAATACACATTATACACGAGTGAAACATTTGGTTCGCTGGCTCTTGTATGTGTTGAACAAGAAGTGGACTAAATTCCCTCCTCTTCCAAACGAATTGTGTAAAGGTAGAAAGTAGAAGCATCACTCCATACACGACTGGATCTTCTAACCCAACAGCAAGCTCGGTCACACTAATGGGTGACTCGTCCTTGAAACGACTTCGTGACATGGAGTCGGCAAGCCAACTTTAGTTCTTACCCCCGATAGGACTATCCTCGAAGGATAGAAACCAGCGAGTACAGGTGACTAACCTGCTGTCTTGCATTGTTTAAGGTGACGGGTGTATCCAGTAAGTACCTCAAACAAGCACTTTTGTCTTTGCTGGCACCTAGTATCTAGCTGGTGAAAGTTATGCGATCCCATTTAACTGAGACGATCGGGTATGACACCGGAGCATTCGACCCCAAGATCTGTGATAGCAGAAAATAAAGCTTCACGGTAAGTGACGCCAGAACATGCATCACCAGCGAATATGATCCTTGAGCATATGACACCAGGCTTGTGACACCTTCACACGGGCTACTAGAGCTTGTAACCACAGGATGAAAACCAAGGTATACATTGCCAAGAGATGAAAACGTTTTGGGACATTCTGACCAGAGGTGAAGGTACACTATCGGCAACAAATAGAATAAAAGTAAATGAAACTGCAGGTTCAGATAAATTTTTTATCAGAGGACAATTAGAGATGAAAAATGAGATGGTTAAACCCATGACTGTAACACCGAAAGTGTAAAATCGTAATAAATCACAGCCCGAAAATTATCATCCAGTTAGCTTAAAGTTACAGTTGGGTAAGACTGTAAACCATTTAGGACCACTACTTGATGAACTATTGTCAAAGGATTTTCGTGGAAATCGCTCATGTCTGACAAATCTGCTCGACTCTTCTTAACATGTTGAGGAAAGTAAAGCAATTGCTGTCATGTTACCACATCAAAGGTTACCACAGAATATAAGTCACATTGTATATACGGAAAGGGATGTAGCATAACCAGCTACCAAGCAAATGGTGCGAGGTTCATTTATGTGTATATATATATATATATATATATATATATATATATATGGTATTCCATGTGTGGCGAGGTGGCGATGGGAATGAATAAGGGCAGACAGCGTGAATTGTGTGCATGGGTATATATGTATGTGTCTGTGTGTGTATATATGTGTACATTGAGATGTATAGGTATGTATATTTGCGTGTGTGGACGTGTATGTATATACATGTGTATGGGGGTGGGTTGGGCTATTTCTTTCGTCTGTTTCCTTGCGCTACCTCGCAAACGCGGGAGACAGCGACAAAGCAAAATAAAAAAGAAAAAAAAATATATGAAGATTTGCCTCAAGAATGATTTTGGTTCAAGCTATTTTTTTTCTTTAAACGCAACAAAGAACGATGCAAATGAAATGCAAATGTTGAGGCATACGATCGGAAATGAAAATGGATCGCTGAGATAGCTTTGCTACTGCATATACAGGTATTAGTATTAATTACTTATTTAGCAGAAGCATTTGTCTATATTGTCCGTTTTTTCCACGTAATTACGAGAAGTTGAGATGGATGGCAAGATTGTGTGAGAGCGACTCGTCAAGAGCAAAGCTAAATATATGTTATCCTTGAAGGTAATTCATTCTGGTGATAATATTAAGGTAATTGGAACGCAGTTGGAGTAGCGCTGTAATTCGCAGGGAGGGAACAAGTTTTTTTTTTTTTTTGTCAGACTCTTGCCAAGCCTTAATTGAAAAACAAGAGAGAAACGGAAAATGAAGATATTTTAAAGAAGAGTATGGAATATTTGCAAGTTGGAAGAAAGGAGGGTAAGTGGTTTCAGGTAAAGGTTGAGTTTGCAGCAGGGATGTTTGATATCACCATGGTTATTTAAGATCGTATGGATGGAATAGTAAGCGAGGTGAGGGTTTTAAGAGAGAGGGACAGGTTTGCAGCTTGTTGGGAGTAGGGTGGGCCTTTGAAGCGAATTATTTACTGTTTACCGATTCCGTGGACTTGGTGGCAGGTTTAGGTGAGAAACTACTGTAGCTGGTTCTGATTTTCAGCTTTCGTACATTCTCCCGAACTCGATGTAAACTCCTTCCTGTTCAGGAACCCATTCCTGTCATTTCCGTTCGGTACCATTGCAATGCTGGTTTTCGAAGAGCTAAGCCTACTTTGGTAAAGTGTGATGACCACAACTTCTATTGACAAATATCCATCTGTAGTTCATCATTACTTTCTCTTTTCCGACTAGAGCAATTTATTGCTAACTCCTCACTTGTTAAAACCGTTCTTTTTGACACCTTCCTTTCCTCTAACTCTGATCTTGGACAATTCAGATTGTAATCCTCTGCTGCCATTTCCTCTCTATAAACTTGTGCCATCTCGTATATTCTCGTGCACACACTCCTCCAGTTACTCTACCAGAACCACTGAACAATGCCTATGGCTCAGATGGCACAACTCTTCTTGTTCTAAGGGAGCTCTCGCCCACCCTTGCTTGCCTGTATCGCCTCTGTCTAAAAACTCAAGACTAACTTTTCACTTGGAAACTCCGCTTAGTGCAGCCCATCCCTAGGAACATTACTCTCGCATACTAGTTCTTCATAACTCTCAATCTTACAACGGCGCGTGCTACGCTCTAGCCTTAGTCTTTGCCTTACGATTACTTACGACGAGATGCTGCCAATCTCTCTCTCTCTCTCTCTCTCTCTCTCTCTCTCTCTCTCTCTCTCTCTCTCTCTCTAATATAAACGTTCTGTAAAAATGAAAAAAAAAAAAAAAACGAACTCAATCAGGCGATATTCAATGAACCATCATCGTATCTACCGGAGCTTATCGGAAGATCTACCGATAACAATCGATAGATTAGAGACCGATTAACAGTAAAAAGCTGGCTCTTGCCTAACTGCCGTAATTACACCAGATACATCACTGTCATGTCCTCTTAAACATCGACCTAAACTGATATTAGTTATTGTCAGCGATGGTTGTTGAAACCCAATAGAGTTGAGGACAGAGCAGCAACAGCTGTGCAAACCTCTATGATTATATACCAACAGTCTTTTTCAGGACGAGACCTCTTGATGGAGCATCGTGTTGGAATCGACATGTCTTGTCTGATGTTCGATGCAGCCAGTGAAGGTGCCCTGGTGCATGCGTTGCTTCACTGTGGACGAAATTCAACCCTGCGAATTTCAGATGTCAAGATAGGCTTCAACTCTGCTATCGTTTAGTAGCATCTCTGTCTGTTGAAGTAACCTGTGATTAAAGTACCCCACGTAATGAGAACTCGACATGCTGGGACATATTTATGTTGACATGGAGAATAGTGTAGGATTTGAAATCTGATATAATCTAAATAGTCTGATGGACTATTATCAGCATACTTTTGAATTTGAACAGGTATTTCCTATTAGTTCTAAGTCTTTCTAATTTGGATATATACAAAGAGAAAAAACGAGAATTAAATGAACAGAACATTTTGATATTCCCCGATACTTATGGAATAAACTAACGTAAACGAATTTTCAGTTAGTGTGGCGTCGTTGCAGACATTCAACACGCTCTGGTGAAACAAGTTAACGCTCAGGATCACTCTACGTATAATGTAGTTTCTAACTGATCGATTCTAGTTATCAGTACTTACAAGACTGATGTAAGAAAGAGCTGTTGGCTTTGTCAGCAAATATTGATGATAATAGTTTTGATGTCAATAATGAAATATTGATCGATCGAGACAAAATATAACGAAAGAACAAGGCAGACTTATAGAACTTCTCTGACAGTATTTTAGGTAAGTGATTCTTAATTTTTCTTGTATAGCTACTGCGTCGTCACCCGCTATTTGTTATGACTTAACGTGAATCCCATACATCCCCGACCTCTCGCACCTCCATTATTCTTCCTTGCAAACAATTTTCTATACATCGTTTCTCATCCCTCCCACTTGTATGCCAGTCGTCCAGTTATTCTCTACCAGTCGTCCACTTATCCCATATCAGCTCTTCAGTTATTCTTTGCCAGTCATGCTGTTCTCTGTGAATACATAGTCCGTTAACCAGGTTTTCTTTTGTTCGAGTTATTCTCGTCCATTGGGTCAGTTATTCATTGCTTGTATTTGATTACGTGTTCCTCCAGTTACTCTTTCGCTTATTTTCTTCGTCTCTGCGATTGTTAAGTATACTTTGTCGGTCTTTCCGGGTACGAACGGCAGAACAAGTACGATGGAGGACAAGGATTTAGTGCCATGTTCGCTTCGATAAGTGTACCTTAATCCCAACACCAACAGTCGAAATCTATACTGGTGAGTTACGCAGACCGTCTGGCTAGTCCCTGTGTGTTTGTATAATGTAGCACATGCATTCTAATACAAACACAATGAAGGTTTTCGAGGAAATAATCAGAAATTAGAACGGCAGAATCACTTAAGTAAACAGAGAGCACCAGTTATCGTAAGACAGCATCAACGTGTGAATGTATGACATACCGTTAAGTCACAGTAGGAGCGAGGCGATATGCAGGGAAGCGATTACTGGGAGGTGGTCAGGTAAAGGTTAATCAACACGAATACACTGGACTTGTGGTATGACATTTGAATGGGCTGCCGACTTCAGACGATATGTCAAAGGTAACCTTAATGTGACTATCAAATAATTTCTAAAATGTATGAAATCCACAAAGTATCAACTGTATAGTACTCCCGTACCGTAAAGATATGAACTAAAACCTTGGTTGATGCTTACAGGTAAGCGACCCCGAGTGACACTTCTCATGATTTACATTTTCCATATTCAGGGTTAGGTTAGAGTTGTTTCAGACCCATTCACGCAGGAAAATGGATCACATTTTCTGATGGGTTGACCTATCAACCTTCCCTATCGACTTGGATGTTATTTTACGCTCTTCATCTTTTCTCTATCCTCTCTGCTTTGTCGCGTAGCTTCTAGCGATAATGATGTAAACTTTCTATTTCAGACGAACAGGCTAGATATTTAAGAAGCTCTTCCGGTCTTTTTCTAGGATGTCATTGGTACCTACTTAATAAATAGAATGTGTAGTATTGTTGGGGCACCATAACACACGTTCTTGTCCCTAGAAAGCACTGTTGTATTCCGGTGTGAAGGGTTCCTGGTGCGGAACTTCTCCATCTAACTTCGGATGATGAAATGTTCAACCAGCCTGACCTCATATTCTTCGTCCGCTGCATCATCCCAACACCTAAAAACTGATTTCGGCAATTGCAATACAGGGTTATTTCTTGAAGGCTTCCCACTCTACTTCAAGAGGAGGATCTACTAAAGATAAGCTTGTGTTCCATCAGCTACCACAGTACGACTTGTGGCCAGCAGCTTCTCCTTGAGACACCGGGGAAGGTGGCTTCGACACATTCTTGCAGATTGACGATCCTGCAGGATAACGCATCGATCTTGTTGATACAATCGTTCGATAACTCCTCCATGATCCGTCTATTCTGGTACTAAGTGCAACTTAAGGCCCTGCTAAAGATAATGGACAACTGGGTGCTGAAGACTATCAGAAATTCGAAGTTAACGAAAGTTTGATTGACGAAACCAGTTAATTGATGGCTGATGATCAATCTCTTCGTGTAAGGAGCTGAGCTGTACGTAGGTTACACTCTCTCGCTCATATGACTCCTGATCGCTGACCCCGTTCTCTCATTCTGGTACGGCGCCACTTCCCATGTTTACTCGCCACAAAAGATCTGATGGAGCATTTTTTTCCACTGTTTATACGGATCTGCACTTACTAGCCTGATAACCTAAATGCATCGTTATGGGAGCACACGGAATGTGCATCGTCCTTTAGCAAGGCTGGTGCATCAATTTAGATTTTTTTTTTCTTAAACAGCAATAGTGAAATTTGATGCGAACCTGAGTGTTCTCGCAAAAAGCTACTAGGATGATAAGAATTGGATCTGAAATAGGTCCTTCGCATTTGGTCCGAATTATCATGAAAAGACTTTAATGGATTTAAAAGGAAACTTGATTAGCCTAAGGAGGAAAGGTAAATTAGTTAGGAAGGAAGGACGAGTCAGTGTAGCCGGGCTACGAAATAGAGGCATGGCATTGTGTGACAAGACCCTCAGAGTGTCAGACGTGGTATGGCATTGTAGGATGCGATAGTGGTGAAACTAGGTATGCGGTCCGTGACTGAGGTAGTGAGGGTGTGAGGTATGGTGTAGAGAGCCGAGGTAGTGTAAAGTGTGAGGACGGAGGACAAGGTCGAAGGGATGTAGAACGGTCGTCGAGGCATTGGGTGGAAGATGCAAGAGTGAGGGTGGCGCTGTGACATATCGGATAGAGGGTTGAGGTAGTGACACTGGCGTAAAGTGGTGTGGAGTACAGGGCTCAGGGACCTCGTATGCTAGCCTCGGGCCACCGACAGAGTCCCCGGGCACGTATACACTCCATCTCCTCACTAACCCCCGAGTCTCTCTTCACTGGTGCCATCCTCCGCACCTGAAGAAAGATCACATGAGCTCGTGAACGTAGGTGAAGGTGCACTGCCTCAGCCACCATATGTTCATCGGAAGCGCAGTTATTGCATAATTACATTAACTTCTTTAATCTGTGTTGACTCTTCTTTAACTTACCTCCGTCAATTAAACATGCAAGCTTAGTGCGTGTTTGCTTCGTGTATTTTAAGAAAGAAAACAGTGCAACTCATGTTGTATGAATAACGGGCTCCATGACGGATATGCAACTCGAAATACGAATAACATGCAAGGAAAAAAAAAGATTTATAGAAATATTTTATTTAACAAATAACATGTCGACAACAAGAAGAAAAATAGAACCACTCGTCCAGATAACCCAGACTAGAGTTTCCGCTTGAGGGGGCAGCTCCAGCCCCAGCCAGTTAGATGTACCACATTATGAAGGGAGTTTCCCTCCTTTCCTTTGGTTGGAATAACGGGTCGCCGTTATTGTTGTTGAACAGTTGTTCACTCCTCATCGCCCTCCACCGCACAAGATACCATTATCTATTTTCGCCAGCCTGATGGAGGTTACCGGTGCGCGGCTGCAGGGGCTGCTACACAGGCGAGATCCCTGGCAATTTTATTGTGTTACGAGAATGTGAAACTGTGGATACTCGTATGACTATCACCAGTATGCACCTGCATATGTCCATACGATATATATATATATATATATATGTATTGCGCACGAAGACATGAAGCTTTCGCTCACATCCATTCTCTAATTGTGTAATTATGTACGGATATATGATGATGATTTGCCTATGGATGAGGATCCTGGATTCGAACCTGGTCGTACCGCATGTTCAGTGGCTAGCGTACCGGCCCGACAAGAGGCGACAAAAGCTTTTCATGTCTCAGCCATCGGTGATCCGCGAGAACCCACGTCACATCTTGTGGCCTGTGAGGTAGGGAACGCCGACACCCACACGGGTCGTAGGTAGCATCAAACCACCCCTGAAAAATAAGGTAATGATATGACTTTAACATGTACTGGACACATGGAATAGATGTGGAGGAGGATTTCGTGGATCTTGAGATTGAAAGCTTTGGTCGCCTTGTGGTCTGTTACCTCTTGTGGACCACAGTATGAAGATCCTTTCATATAAAGACTTTACACGACCACAGTATGAAGACCCTCTCATATAAAGACGACTTTACACTTGCGTCGCAGCACCCTGAACCCTCCCAGTCACCTTAATACTTTGCCACTCTCCCTCACTTTACTGTGAAATCTTATAACTGACTCCACTTGTGCTAATATTGCATACTTTAGACGCTACTGCTGACGTCCATTCTAATCGTGTGAAGAAATATGAAAGGATATATGCTTGAGTCTGGTGGAGGGTCAAGGCTGCGGTTGCAGAGCATGGGTTCAGCTTGCGGTTATAGAGCATAGGTTCAGCTTGCGGTTATAGAGCATAGGTTCAGCTTGAGGTTATAGAGCAGTGGTTCAGCTTGAGGTTACAGAGCGAGGCTTTCATTGGTCTTCTCTGCGTTGCCGTCAACCAACCACAAAATTGTCCAGCGACCTTGCATCCATCGGAGTTTCCTTGTCTTTCACAGTAGTGGATGAGCGCCATATCTATGGCTTACGCGTTCTGATAGTCACGCAGGGTGAGGGACGCGAGTGAAACGATTTTGTTTGAAATTGAGTGAAATGTCGAAAATTTTCGGCTTTGGAGCACGCTGTAGCCAGAGCTGGGAGTGCAGGCGTAGGTGGTTCTGATAACCATCTGACGCATTGGCACTGCTTGACAACCACTTGTACACCACATAGACGAATTTCCCCGTGGGTTGATCAAGCGTGTCGCGCCACTCGGCAGTAATCATATCTATGAACAGCCGAATGATACAGAATTGGATCAGGTAAACGAATGTGGTCGCCTGAGAGGCAGTAGTGTTCGTACCTACCTGTTACTACAAGTAACGCGTCACAACCCTCTACCTGGATGACGGGGAAGTAACGACCCTACTCTATCGCTAGGACACACCTAGATAGTAGCCAGCATCGTGTGTGATCTAGCAAGTAATCATGAGTAACAGTTTGATAGGTGTGCAGAATGCTCGTCGGCTTCATTTATCTTTCTACAATCAGTCGAGTTTCATATCACGCAACGCAGTTAAACCTCAGCAGATGTGGTCATAAACATTCTCCTGGGGGCCAGCTGGTGAGAGTTTTGACTGAGGGCGGCTCGCAGACACGGCGATATAGTACACGTGATGACAGACACAGTGCACCATAGTAATGAAACTGACAACTGGGGGATATGTTTGCGCCACGGGTATACGTAGGTCTGACCAGGTTATAGAGAACCAAAACTATAAGAAATACTTGCTTTCACGATGATTGGAAAGGTAAGGCATGGATGAGTGAGGGAGCGAAGAGTGGTTGAACGTGGTGACGAAAAGGGAAGATCGATAGGAAAGGAGTGAATGGCTGCATGAAGAGAACTTAAGAGGGTTCTTCTCTCGCGTACTAGGCTCGTTATATACACCAAAGTTATGTTTCCCATCATCTTCCTTCACAAGGCTGGCCACGCAACCCCATGTGACGCTGGGTAAGAAAAATCAAGGACGGTCTGGCAGGTTCACTGGTATAAACCGGACGTTGAACTGCTAGGCAGAGGACGGCGTAGTGAGGTAAAGGCTGAAGAAGAAAAAAATTGTTGGTCATAGATACGAAAGTGTGGGTTTCATAACATCCTGTAGGCCACGGAAAATAGATTTCAGGTTACACTGAACACTATGCAGGTCTTGGAGAAGCAAGCGGTTGCTAAAATAGCCGCCAGGTAGGACAAAAATGTTAAGGATAAAAAAAGACGAGTTTATAGAAAACTACTTGCGTAGCAATATGAAAAAGGCCATTGAATATCTGCTACTGTGTCGAACACTGACATTTTTTTTAAGCCACAAGGAAGCAAATATATATTGCATCGATGATGACAGAACAGTAATTTGGTAAATGAAGAAGGTAGGGTCTGAGATTGAGGAACAGGGTGTCTCAGGTAGAGGAGGTAGAGTCTGAAAAGAGGCGAGGTATACTGTGATGGAGGAGCCATAATGTAGTGTAGGAGGAAGATGTACGAACACCATCCATTCATACATCTGATGATTGTTTTGTCGTGGGGTGATTGAGGTGGGTGGTAGCAAGGTGACAGATCTCTTTGGTAGTAGAGATGCTGGTTACATGATGGGGTGCTTTTCATGGCTACAATAGGGAAAGTGTTTGAACAAGTAGCTTACAAGAGTAGTTGTGGTGAGGACCTACAAGAGTGGTGCCTGTACTGAATACTGACATGGATGATGGATTATGACACGTCGAAGAATTCAAAGATTTTTAGTTTCTCAACGTTCGCTCTTGCGCATATCATATTCCCATGCAGAAAATGCTATTGCAACACTGTCTTGGACATGGACAGTACTAAAAGAATAAAACCTTGGGATACAGATATATCTACTCTTTCTTGTACACTATTTACATGTTACTTAGACGTGCGGCGTAGGAGCTGCTGTGTTGAGGAGAGACAAGAAACAGCGACATCAAGACCCGTGTCAGTGGTGCGGTGATGAATGCAGTGCGCGTCACCAGAGGGAGGAGCAGAGGTGGAGACACTGACGCCACTCGGAAAATAGCTGGAGAAAAAAAAAAAAAAGATACGACAGAGCGAGAAAGATATGAGAGGGCCTCCCTTTCCGAGTTGTGCGAATGGTGGAGGTCGAGCCAGAGTGAGAGAGAGACTATTGAATGGAGGGAGGGAGGAAGGGCTCCCAGGTGGTGGGGTTGTGCCCCCAGACGACAAGATGGCGGACGGGGATGTGGGTGGCGCAACAAGATGTGCCTCGCCCTCACACCCACCCCACACACACACTCCAGCCTCCTGCCATGAACAGTGTTGTCATTATCATAGGATAACGCTATACGTTTGCATTATGGTATGGCGGGAGATACTGCAGGCTATGTATGAGCGACTAGTTGCCTATCGCCTACAGTTTCCTCCTGTAGAAGTGTTTGTGTACTGGCAGTTTTCCTTAGACTTTGTTATTGCAGAATAAATCACACATTTGAGAACTTGGATCCGATATTCTCAATCAGACTGAAATATGGTCGTCTGTCAGAAGACCTGAGCTACGGTTGTATAGCGCTTCGTTCATTGGTTCTCGCCGCATTGCCGTCAGCCATCCACGAATTGGTAGGGCGATCTCGCCATCAAGCTCAGGTGTCTTGTCCTTGTCCCATATACTGTTGTGTAAACACTGTGAATTACACTTTTATGGACGAGTAATATATAATGTGCATGTGTTCTCTGGGGGATATGTATATATATATATATATATATATATATATATATATATATATATATATATATATATATATATATATATTGGGTGTCGAACACGATACTCGCCAACACGCCATTTTCGAAAATGGCTGTTTCTACCTTTGTAGGGGAAAAAAAAAAAAAAAGGTCGTGCATGTAAAAAATCACCTCTTAGGACAGATCTAGAGGCGTCATATTAAATGCTTTTATAATCAAAGTTCCAGTATTCCTCCATAACATTCCACACATCTACTTGTCTAGTGTATTCCTCTCCAACTGTCTTGCCCGCCCGGCCTAGCCACAGTTGTCCTCAGCGGGCTGGGTGGAAGGTGCAAGCATGTGATGATTGTCGAAATTTTGTGCTTCCGCCCTCAGCATCCGGTTAAGATCAGTCAGCCGGTGGGGCAAGCTTTCATGATGCTGATTATTCGGTCGACTGAGAGAAAGGAATTAAGGTAAAAGATGCCGCCAAACTTCTGACGAAGACGATCAGAATGCCGCCTAAGAGATCAATAAATGATCGATCATGAGTGAAGTAAATCTGGATGATGTATGTCCAAAGGAACGGGAGATGTTTCAGAGAATGAAGCAATGAAGCACTTATTCTCTGGTGGACTCTGCTACCTCTAGAGAAATAATGCAGTGTATAACCTCCATATGTTGCGATGCGTTCGTTCACTTCCTCCAAGACTATCAATTCTGCGACAGTTTTCACCCATGAATCCTGCATTGCGAGACGGTACGTGTGCCTGGGTGGATTGAACCCAGCAGTATATTATGCCTTATCGAACTGCCCAAACATGAACCTACCAGCATGTGGATCTGCCCATACATAAATTATCAGCATGAGACAACGTGGATGTGCCCAACATGAGCCTATCAGCATGAAACATCACTTCGAGCTACAAAGCATGAACCAGTCAGCATGAGGCAGCATCCAGAGTTTCCTAACCTGAACCCGGCAGCGCCTGGGAATCACGCGGACCTGCTCAGCACGAGTGTGTCAGTGCGAGTCTCTCCACAGGTTGCAACTCAGCATGAGCAGGTCGACATGAGACACACTGTGGCACTACGTGGGACACCTCGTGTACCTACCCAGCGTTAACGTGGTAGCGTGAAGCATTACTTGTAGTTACCCAAAGTGAACCTGGAAGCACGGAACACTACGTGGAACTACTCGACATGAACCCAATAGCGTAGGAAACCAAAAGGAGTTGGTCAACTCGGGCCTAGCATTCGCAACATCCTATGGACCAGCAGATGGCGATACAACAGATAAAATCAAAGAAGTGTACAGAAAGATGGAGACAGGTGAAGGCGGGTAAAGTCAATAGTGGTAGGCAGAAAAACGCAATCAGATAGGGGAAAATAAAGGGAGGAGACGGTGTAAAGCAGAGAAAGTCAGCTAAGACTCAAAAACACAGTTAAAACAGGTAGAAAAGGGCCGAAGACATTGCGACAGGTGGAAATAATTGAAAACGGTTATAGACGAAAACTCTTGGGGGAAAATGAAGTTATTTGGAGGCAGGTGACAACTAGAAGCAGGTGGAGACCCAGCAGTCGGATGAAGGGGCAGGTGGAGAGGATGAGATCATAGGAGAGATCGATAGAGGAGGCAAGCTTTGTGACGTATATAGGCGGCGTCACAGGGGCACTCTCATCTGGTGAATTTTCTCGTGCTTGGAACTCGTTTCTAGCGAATGATTATCGGCTGAACATTGGCGAGCGAACTCGATCGTGCGAGAAAAACCGATAAACTGACGATTTACAGCTTCGTCAGGAAGAAGAGTCGTATGGCTCTCAACTTGGACAAGGAGGATGCCATTGCAATATACTTTGTATTTCATACTTGGGCGAAAGAGGGATGAAGAGCGTAAGTGGACGCATGAGTGACTAACTAGGAGAAATTCGAAGTGTGTTCTCTGTCAACTGTTGAAGGAACTTAGGCGCTGAGTGATCAGTATTTAAACAAACATCATTCAAATCGACAATTGATTAGCAATCTATTTGGATGTTTAATGTGCAAGTGCGTATTTCCCGCATGTCAGTACTCTCAAAGTTCATAAAGATATAATCATTCAACGATCACTTGAATATTATAGATTTCATTTAAAATGACCCGAACGCTCTTTTTTTGACTTTGCTGTCTGTGCCAGTACAGGTTAAAGATGCGGACTTTGGGTTTACGCCACAAAAAGTGCACCGGAGCATCTTCCAGTGCGCTAGAAATAGTTCCCCTGAGAAACTTCGCCAAAAAAGACATAAAAAGAAATTCACTTGTGACACCACCTTGAGGGTAATCATGCAGCAGCAGAAGGACCCAGAGGCGATAAGGAGGAAGCTAGCAGAGGTAGAGCGCCTCTAAGAAGAGGATATCGGAAAATACAGAGGTCATTACGGACACAGAAGACCCAGGAGAGGAACAGCTAGCAAGGTGATGGCAGTAATGGTCGTGTGTTTGAGGTGTGACTTCTACTATGTTCAGATCACCTACGCTTGAGGGAGTAAACACTATATTTCCTCGCCTCTGCCGAAAAAGAACACTGATCAAGAACTATTTTTTTTGTCTGAAATTGCACACCTGAACAAGCGAGAAGCGAGAGCAGGAAATGCCTGGTGTTGTGTCAGACTGTCGTGCATCATCTACCTACGTCAGCGGACCTAATGCCTGGAGAGTTGGGTTACTTCTTTGAGGACTACGTGTCCAGCCAACGTCTGAGTACCTCGAAGAACACTTGATCCATCTTCATCTCAGAGCCATGTTTCCTGTTGTGCTCTGGACCGCCGCAAGTGGACGCGGGAACCCCTAGGAGAAAGAATGGTGTACCCCAGGAACATGGAAGATGGCAAGACAATAACAAAGGATTTCTATCAAGTTTATCATTTACATTTTCTATTTGATCCCGCCTTATCGTTAAGCCTGCTTGCGTTTAACTAGAGGAAAATATTTGTCAGCTTACAGGCGAAAGGTGAGGACACTGGTGAAGCAGGACAACAGGTGTGAAATGCAACGTAAATAAAAGACAGAATAATTCCGAAAAATTTAAAGTAAACACTTGATGAGGAACTTACCGATTCGGCCCTAAAATCCTTGATAGAAAACGCAACGCTTACAGATATTAGATACATAAGAACTTAGTTGGAGCAGAAAATGAAGTTCAGACAGAACAAATATTATTGGTTGACGGTAGACTAAGTGGGAGAGTGAACTGTAATACAGTGGTGTACGCAAAAGCGGCTGACGTTCAAGTGGGGAAATAACAGAGGCTATGTGATCACAACTGTTGCTATGCTGCAACGGGACTTAGTTACTTCACTGTTGCAACCTTTTCACTTCTATTTTTCCACTAAATGTTAACCTCTCATTCACTAAGCTTAGACCGAGAAACGTCTTAGTATAGTGAAGTTGTCTGAGGATTAGTTACACGAGATAGATCAGCATTTAACGGCAACATAACTATTATATATAAGGCATGATGTGGCATTAAGGTAATGACATGATGTGGCGTTAAGCTTAGCAATTCATTAATTTGACGGTCGGGTTTCTTTTTTTTTTTTTTCTCGCCAACAGCCACGCTAGATACAAGAGGTCACGTTTTTTTTTCTCTGTAGAATCTCGAAAATTAAGTTGCATGAGAGAAAATCTTCCACAAATGACGCTACTTTTTTTCCTCCCATCTCGTCGTTTAACGTGGTAACGTGTCATTATGTGAAGTGCCACTGGCGCAGCAGCTGTTATTAGGCGGACATGTGGACACGCAAAGGTAGTATGGGCGTTGGAGCCTCACTGAATTGGGCGTTACTGGCCCCTGGCAGCTCTGCTACTGGTTGCTGGTTTTCTTTGCATGGACACTTGGGTAGCCGAGACGTTGGCCATCGTGGTGCTGTCACTCTGTACGTGGCCACTGTCATGCAGAGGGACCCTTTAGACAACCACTGAGGCACGGACAGACAAGGCATGACCACTGGAGTCGCGAGAGGCATTGTATAGTCACAGTGCTACTGAGAATGTGTGTGGCCGCTTGGGAACTGAAGGATCGTACATAACTAGTGTGGTGCTGGTGTGAAGACACTTGAACATGATCGATGTCCAACCAGGATACGGTTCTTGGCTACTGTGGTACTGGGGTGTTCAGAGGATGTTTTAAGTAGTTGTCGACATAGTAGACATTAATACCCCAGGGTAGACGTGGCCGCAGTCTGATAACAATAGGCGTATGTTCACTTTGTTCCTGATGTTTTTAGCTGTGGTGTTGAAAAGTTGTACATGATCACTTGTGATGCTGTGAGGGTGTAGATGGCCACTGTGATGCTTCAGTACGAGTGTACATGACCTCTGCTCAGACAGTGTAAGGGTTCATTTTGTCGATGCAGTTGAATGATTGTATAAGAGTGACTGCGTAGGGCTTCTGTGATGCTGAGATACTGTATATGGCCAGTGCAGTGTTCAGACTAAGCATGGTCTCTGTGGCGCTTAGAGTTCACATCATCTGTAAGTTCAGGTATTCAAAACCTTGTTCACTACATCCTTTCTTCTTCAGTTCGGCCTTTCCCTTCTTGTCCCATCCACATCTGGAACACTATTTTCTTTGTCAACCTTTCCCTACTCATTCTCCAACTGTCTCATCCGTTCTCATTTGCTTACTAAACCTAAAAGCTATTTCTTTCTCGACCGACCTCCTCGCATCACACATTGTCCTCCAACATACATTCTCATCTGTGGCCCATTGCATTCATACATCGTTGGGACTACTGTGTCTTCACACAAGTTTATCTTCGCCCTCCCAGATGTAATCAGTCTTTCCGGTCATTTCTTATTGCTCCGAGGACACGTTTCAGCTCTCAAGGCTTCCTTTGCTACGTTCCCACTACGAGTTATATAGAAAATTTCACTTGCAAATTTTCTGCATTTCAACTCCCACCCCAAGAGACCTCTCTAAACTGCTAAACCCAGTTACCATGCATTCCATCATATTCATTCTTAACTTCCTGCTTTCACAAATATTCCAAACTCAAACATCAGCTTTTGCAGTTTCTCATTTGAATCTACCACTAGCATGAGACTGTTCATAGGTACTACGGCGTTGCGAGAATGTACATCGGTACTACGGTGTTGAAAGACTGCTCATAGCTGCTCGTGTGTTGAGACTGCTCATAGCTACTACGAGGTTGAGGGTTTGTAATGATTACAAGCTGTTGCACTGCTGTTAGTAACTACTCTCTACCATCGACCTTTATCAACCCCAAATTATAATCGCAAAAAAAAAAAAAAAGAAATTACTCTGTGAATGCTTGGGTGATCTTCAAGGACCGTGTGTCATTATTCTTGCATAAAGAAATGCTGACTAATGTAATACTTGGACATTATTCTCCTGTATCATTTGTCTTAAATCTCCAGTCGTCGTAAATGTGAAATTGAGATTTTGATATTAGGCAAACGACCTTACCAGAAAGGTGACAATATAATGTATATGATTGTAGTTTAGATTTCTCCTGAGGTTAATCAAAGGACAATCCACAAAATGCCCTGTCTATCAAATGACTGATAGAAGTGTAACGCCAATGAACAGATATACACTTAAATGCAGCGAGTAGAAAAATACTCCAAAAAGATGCGCTACTGCCTTGAGCTATGTGATTCTTGCAGCGAGCGATATTAATCATATTTGGTTAGACATGTCAAACTCGGCCGAATTGGCTATATTATGGTTACATCACTTATGAACGGCATTGATAAGTTTGGTGACATGTCAAATTCGGCCGAGTTGGGTATATTGTGGTTACATCTTTTATGAACGGCGTGCGTATGTTTGGTCAAATGCGTTTGGTTTGCATGCGCAGTTTAATTTTGATTTAGCGGGTTAGATTTAGCCAGAATGATACCCCTCACCCAGTGGTGGTCTTTTGACTATGACGATCCATTTCGCCTTCTACAAAAACTATTTTACCTCCAGAGTAAAACGAAACACCTGATTCATGACCCAAGTATTCATTAAGACCTGGAAATTAGGATAACTAAGGGAATCGGGGCTACTGGATACGTCAAACAGATCAGTGCAACTGAAGAGGAGCAACACAGCACGAAACAGTGATCGTTCAGTTTCCATAGAATCATTAGAATGAACAGGTTTTGGACAGCTGCAACCACTCCTCAAAAATTGATGGACGACACTTTGGATCGTGACCCATATTTGTCGAGGAAACCCACTTGTTCTAACCCAATACTTTTGCAGTTCGCTCCACGAGATTGTGGTGTATCGGTAGCAACAATGAAAAAACTTCCATGAGCTTCACCCAGACAGCAACAGCCTGTTTTGCATTCTCATTCAGTCGGTTAATAGTACGTTGTCGTCGGCTGCTTTATAAAATGTTCTCTTCCAGTCGGCTTACGGTTCATTGTCGTTCAGTGCGCTAGAGCGTTCTTATCACCTTGGAGAACTTTCCCATCTAGCCATGGTATAATGTATACTCGTACACAAAACCTTCATTGAATGATCGTCAAAAGTTCTTGAAAAGCCATCTTGTTCCAGTTGGTTTATGGTAAACACACGTCTCGCCAGAGAAATCATTGTTCTCGTCCAGTCAATTTAAAGACCTTGAATACTACGTTCATTACGGAATAAAACCTCCTTACGAACAGCTGCCGTCTGCAGTGATTCAGACATGATAGCGAGAAAATAGAAAATAAAAAAAGGAAAACACGTCAACGTCAATCAAGTGACTTCGAGTATATCTGTGAATGGAAGTTTGAATGACGAAGCAGCCAGGGTGAACGGTGGAAGAGCCTTGGCTGACATGTGAATGAAGGTTCAGTCGAGAGATACAGGGTGTGCTCACCTCGTCATGAGTCCCTGGGCTATACAATACATTGTTCCTTGCCTCCTGTGCTACAATAGTGTTCCTGGTAAGCCTTTGTTACTCTCCCCTGCCTCTAGAATTCGGGGACCTTCAGTTTCATGAAGTCGGAGTTAGTTGATTCATTCAGGCATCAGTAAATTACTATTTTGTAAGTTGTATTTTCATTCTCTATACATAAAATGTTCTCATTCTTACTGTATTTGTCTTTTGGTGCCATTCAAAGCATGAGAAAAACCTTCCTTGTTCTTACACTATATACGAGACCAATATTGTTTAATTATCCAGTATGGCCATCATGAACTAATTTAGTAATATTTCCCACTTAATTTAAGATTTACTCCAGCTCGGCCAACTACGACCCTTCACTCTCCTCGAAATTTCCTAGACACATCATCATTCTTACTCTACATATCTGAGTATCTCCCTCCCAGTGCCCTAATCTTGTTATCCAATCTCTGTCATCACTTCTCTTCGTCTTGTGTTTAATCTATCGCCCAGTCGATGCATCACAATATCCATTACTCTCGTGTCACGGAGGCCGCTCCCAGCTCGTGCTGAGGGCAATACGCTTTTGATAGCCTGTCCCCCGCCGTGACCGAGGGAGGACCTGCTTTCCGTAAGGTAACTGACAACACGGACCGAGACATGACCCACTTCAGAGTTTGCTACCCAGTTAACCCGAGGTAGTGGTGGTGTGGATTGTGTCTGTCTGTGGAACAGTTGAAGGTGACCTATGACCAAAGAAAATGACACTGCTAACCAATGTACAACAGTATTTTAAGTCGTCGTTTCTGAATGCTTTTAGTAAGCAGTAATACTATCACCGAGAGACGAGTAGATGGTCCATGGAGATGTTAAGAACATGCCTTTGTATCAAACGGAGTAGACTCATTCATCGGGTAAATCACAAAGGAAGAGCTGACAGTGGGAGGAAGCAGGAAGGTGCGTGTGGTGAGAGGCAAGGGAGGAGGGAGCGAGGTGTATAATGACAACAAATCACTGAGACATTTCCTCCACCTGCCCCTGGGGTAAGTGCGATTGGCGTCACAGGTGGCAGGCAGTCCTCGGGGGCCCAGCGTGCGACGCACGCACCAAACCTCTCAGTTTACCCAGACCATGTTATGACCCGGGCCTTCAAGGGTTTCATATCATCCATCATCTCGAGACTAGTTCTCTGATAGTAAACTGTATATATCGAGTGCGTAAAATATGAATTCTCGTACTTGCATATTATGGATACAGGATGTGTATTCTCCGTCATTACGACGAGAGGAAGGACGTTTCCGCCATTATGAGAAGCCTAAAGCTGGAGATCTGTACAGGACTTGCCATATAACCCAAGGTGACAGATGGTTGTTCTTGGTTCCATCGTCATCCTCATTCCAAAATATAACCACAACTAGAGATGCTGCAGGTGAGGAAACAAGATATTTCTCCCAGCTTCTCGTGTAATGAAAAGAACGTTAAATTCCCACAAACTTTGACTTTGTACAAATTTGACTTCGTAACATTGGAACGAACTAAACCTTACGGTAAATAAGAAAATGATCGGCGCGTTGATCAAGGGTACTTCATATGCATTTTTTAAACATCGGGTCGATCGCCCTTGGGAATTGGACCATTGCCGACGGCTGTACTTGTTGGAGAAATGAGGAAAGGATAACCATAGGAGGATCATGTCTTGCTCTCTGTGGTGGAAGACTCGTCCTGGGTGGGTCTACTAGACGTGTGGAATTCGGTGTCGCTGTAGCCTAACCCACTACCGTGGAGATGTTGGCAAGCGCACGTCACTACCTCGTGAGTTGGTTGATACTTATTAATGTACTTCCTCAGCGAGTGCAGGTTACGGAGAATAGCCATTTTGGTAATTAGGAAGGATTATTTTTTTTCCTACAATAGCAATTTTCTAGCCGTCCTCGTGGAGATCCTCTGCTGGTGTGTCGTCATGGTTTCTTACCGCGGCGTCATTCAGACGCCTGACTCATCCGGAAGTGACGTCAGGGGGATCACTTCCCGCTAAATGTACTTGGTAGGTGATCGGATCCTGTGGTGGCTCGTCCCCAAGCCACCTTGATCCTCTGTTGGGCGCTTGGGATGTCTCCTCCCTACTGCGCCCTGTGTTCCTCCTATTTCTACGAGGCCATGTAGGGAAGCAACTCTAGACGAGCAGGTGTAGGTCGGTAAATGTTGGGTAATTGCGCGAGTTTCTTAATGGTGATTTATGTTTGTACGGAGTCAGTGGCTTAATGCTAACCCCTTTTGGTGTCCATGATTTTAGTTATCCATAGCCAAGTGCTTTCACTTATTCGTATGAACCTTCAATACTTTGATGAGGGCAATCTAACAAGTGTAGGTAGAGAAAATGAAATGTTTTTAGAATGTAAATCATATGAACAGCCGCTCATTACTTAAGCATATTTTGTGCAAAATTCGGATACAAGAGACGAGCAACACCTTGCGTGACTACATAACTATAGCTATACTACATAATTAACTATAGTGATGAGTGCAGGGGGTTTTTCTTGTAACCGGGGTCTTGGCTAGCTATCCATGACAGTGATCTGAAAATCGGCATACTTGACGTGAACTCATCCGTTGAAAGTCGAATTCAGTGAGGGGGGAGGGGAAACCTTCGCCAGCACAGATGCCTGAGCCTATGTATACCAAGTCGACCCACACTGACCCCAAAAAGCGGACCCCGTCCGCGCAGGCCGACTTGTGACGTCACGCGACCTGAACCCTCTGTTGATTCTAGACTTTGTGAGAGAAGGTATAGATACTGCGTGGGAAAGAATAGATGCTGTGAGGAAAGGTAGAGAAAGTGTGAACAAAGTGTAGGTGAATTTGTTTTCGTTAGCCCTGTACCAGCACGTTTTCTTTGTTTAGGGCCATGTGGGGCGGGGTGGCGACGGGAATGAATAAAGGCAGTAAGTATGAATCATATACATGTCTGTGTATATATATATATATATATATATATATATATATATATGTGTATACGTTGAAATGTATAGGTATATGTGCGTGTGTGGACCTTATGTATAAACATGTGTATGTGGTTGGGTTGGGCCATTTCTTCCGTCTGTTTCCTTGCGCTACCTCGCTAACGCGGGAGACAGCGACAAAGTATGATAAATATAGATAATGAAAATAATCATGTGTATATTACGTGTCTATTCTGTCCAAAAGAGGCTTCTGCAGCACTTGGGAAGCTGGCCACTTCCACCGTTCGGTGCCACAGGTAATTAAATGTTGCGATGTTGTGTACACGTACGTCTGTGTGTGTGAAGAGTTTAGGGCAATTGAGAAGAAATTGGTCGGTGTCTTTTATATGATAGTTGCTTCATGGGCATAGAGGGTCTTGGGATATGTTGAAACTGTGTTTAGTGTGTTGTTGTGATGGTTGATGTGGAGATGGTAAGTGCACGGTTCTCCGTAATCGTATTGCAGTCTGCACGATTGTCAGTGGTCTTATTGTTGCCAGCGCGGTTGTCGGTGGTCTTATCAAAGCATGTATGGTTGTATATGGTCTTATTGTGGCGCGCAAGAATGTCAGTGGTCTTACTGTTTTTATTTTTTTTTCTTTATCGCATTTGAAATGTTCTATCGCAGTGTGTATTTTATCTCGACACTTTATATTCATATTTCATATCTTCAGCTATACTAACATCAAGGTGGTTTACTCAGTAACTGTTCCTAATTTTGTTCGTTTCTTACATCCGTTATTCTGCAGTATGGGATTGAGACTATCGCTAATTCCAAATACTTATCAATTTCTAGTCCAATAAAGTTGTCGATTTGCCAGAAACCGACTGAACATTGAGGGTGAATGACACCAAACACTTAACTGCATATCTGAGTGACGTAGAAATAAAAGACTGAAGTTTCACTAACTGCATTATGAAGTTAAGGCGCGTCCGAGAAAGTTTTATTTTCCGGGTGTATGGCGTAATGTAGCTCCAGAAGCGTGACAGCTAGGGTGGTTGGGTGACTGGTCGTGCCACAGGTACACACACACACAGTAGAAAGGATGACGAGGCGATGGGTAGTGCTACAGACACACATTATATTGGTGGCGGGATGACCAGTAGTATCTCAGATGCCCATAACATTAAGGGTGGTGATGGGGTGACTGATGGGGGCTGTATATACACGTAGGAAAATCAGATAACAGAAGGCCTGCTCGTCCGTGACATGGTTATGTCTATAATCTAACTAGGCATATATACTATATAGCTGAGGTTAGGATAGAACCGTAGGAAGACACTTTATCCTCTCCTTCACTACCTACAGCAAAAACATCCGCGAGGAGAGAGAATGGATGAAAAAAGCATCTAGGACTGAAGTGCGCCTAATAAATCTTACAGTAAATAATGAACTGGAATACCTCCTGGCTACTGTGTGTACCATCTTACTAAAAGTACATGACTCGCTACTCTCCACTATGCTGTGCGGCCACACACTACTCTGGCAATGGGTCCGGTCTTCCGAGTCTGGGGTAAAAGAGAGTGACTCGAATTGTATTTATATTTTTATTTTCACTAACTCGGGAAAGTTTGACTGTAACTCGTTTTAATGTTAAATGGTTCTGCTTTGGAAAGAAATATTTTTCCTGCGTCTGTTAAACATTTTAGCTTTTATACCACTTGTTCTATTTCAGAATATTTTCTTTGATCTAAATTGTCGTTTTCAATATAGAAAACTAGTATAAAGTCCCCATGTAGTCTGTTCTTCCTAAGATATTTAATCTTATCCTGCTACAATGAGTTTCTTAGAGATCAGGTCGATGAACAAGTTTTTCTTCGCTGCTTCTGTAATTTGGAGACTAAGAACTGGAGAGCATAATGAAAGTATGGTTTTTCTAACTCGGCGGAAAGAGTCAGGATTGATTACGGTGTTTTATGCCCGAGGTTCCTACTTATTTACCGTGCCATTCCGTGGGTTTTATTGCTTAGTACTGTGGAATATTCATTGTACTTCAAGTGTTACTGATAGTGATTCCTTGATCCTTTTCTTCCCGGAATATGAGCAGCGATCTCCAAGCTCTCTATAGTTTCGTATTTAGTGTTCTTACCTCGAAAATGCATAGCCTTACATATGCCTACATCAATTCTTCCCTCATTCAACTGTCCAGCCTGCCATTTTGTAAATATCTGTTTGGATTGTTTTCTAGTCTTTATTTTTATATCCGATTCCAAGTTTTATATCGTCCGAAGGTTTTCAATCTTGAATTTCAGACCCGATACTCGATCGTTTTTACAGGGGCCAGCAGCTGATGATCCCTGTGTCACCCCACTTATCACGTTCAACCCGTCGGAAGCTTCTTCAGATAATACTACACGTTACCTCGTATATCAGTGGTCCAGCCATTGATCGATATCCATGGTTCGTCTCTTCACATATGTGATTTAGATTTACACAGTGGCTTCAACCTATTACTTTATCAATTACCATCTGAAAGTCTAATTATGTTACATATGTAGGTACGTTCCATTCCCAGTTGTCATGCATCACGGTCAAAAAATCGTGAAAAGATTTTGTTACACAAGATCTCTTGTTGTGGAAATCGTATGAGTGTGATGTAGAAATTCAATATTTTTTTCTTATTTTCTCCATTATTTTGAGGCGAGTCGACGCGAGACTAATTGGGCAGTGATTTGACCCCTGGATGTTGTGCACGTCAGTACACGTGATCATAGACAATTGCAGCGCACGTCAATTGATCTGATGATTTTTTCCGCCATTGTTTGAATTACCCTCTTCCGGGGTGCGCTTATAAGGAAGTCACGTGACGCTGCTGGTCACAGCTGGAGAGACAGAGACAGACAGAGACATACTACGCATCTCAGTCACCCATAGATCGTCAAAGGGAGTGGACATGAATCATTTTGACGTGATACCAGATTTCCACACTCGCTATCTTATTGCTTTTCATCGTAGTGTTTCCATGGAAATAAATCTAAGATATGATTATCTTTTCACTTTAAATCTAATTGAAATTCTGCCTGAATAAATATGAAAGTATGGCAATGTCATGTTTGGTAAAAAAAAAATACGTAAAATATGTAAGATACGCTTTTGGCATGTATAATAATCTATATAAAAACTCCTTAAAAAGACTGTGTAATGTAATAGGGCGTATTTTGAAAGGAATCGCTAGAAAAACTTGCGCTTGCCTGGATTATAACGAACCTTGCTGCCAACACAGGCCCTCCCCAGGCCACTCATTACCCTCCCATATCAACATAGGAGAAATTAAGCTACTATTTTAGGGTATTTTCTTCAAAAACGATTTGTTTTTCTTTGCGCACAGCGCGCTGCATACCAGAAGTCAATCATCATTCTGTGATGTAAAGATTTTGCTGTTTTTGATTCGTTAGAATTTTATCTCGATTTGCCGAGAATCGACATGAAATTGATAGGAAACAATCCTCATTGCAATCAATTACATGGGACTGCCATTTTCCGTCTCTAGTATTGTGCAGTGCCTTACCTTCAGTTAGACATTTGTCCAACACTAGGTAAAAAGGGGAATGTCAGTTGCCCTCTGACTTACGTTATGACCCTTCAGGACAGGTTATCGTGTCCAGTCGACTTCTTATTTTGGTTAGTTTACACAATGGTGCTACAGATGTATACATGACTGTAGGTGGTAAGGTAACTGATGGTGCTACAGATGTATACATGACTGTAGGTGGTAAGGTAACTGATGGTGCTACAGATGTATACATGACTGTAGGTGGTAAGGTAACTGATGGTGCCACAGATGTATACATGGCTGTAGGTGGTAAGGTAACTGATGGTGCTACAGATGTATACATGACTGTAGGTGGTAAGGTAACTGATGGTGCCACAGATGTATACATGGCTGTAGGTGGTAAGGTAACTGATGGTGCTACAGATGTATACATGGCTGTAGGTGGTAAGGTAACTGATGGTGCCACAGATGTATACATGACTGTAGGTGGTAGGGTGACTGATGGTGCCACAGATGCATACATGACTGTAGGTAGTATGGCAACTGATGGTGCCACAGATGTATACATGACTGTAGGTAGTAAGGTAACTGATGGTGCCACAGATGTGTGCATGACTGTAGGTGGTAAGGTAACTGATGGTGCCACAGATGTGTGCATGACTGTAGGTGGTAAGGTAACTGATATATGAGAGAGAGAGAGAGAGAGAGAGAGAGAGAGAGATGACCTTTTTTTTTTTCCTTTCCCAAATGTCAAGAGAAAGGAACTGAAATCAAAGTATTTGTTCTGGTACATCGTTAAAAGAACGCGCGCTGCTCAGCGTACATAACCTAGATACCGGGAAAGGTGAAAGCAATTACAAATCAGCCGGGTTAAAGCCCTTAACTGAATACGCCTTACAATTACGGTATACCATGATATGACAGTCACTACGGTATTAGTATAGCAGTGGAACTGAACTCCCGTTGTACTTGGACTAGTTTCTTATTTATTACCTGATGATGACGTATATATATATTACGCAGTGCTGATTGCTACATACATCGCCGTTCTGCCAGCTCCAGCACGTCAATCTTGCTCATTAGTAGCAATTTTAGGGCACTAAAGTTTGTTCTTTCATCAGCAGTGCGTCAAGAGTTCATCACTCCGTAACGCTACTGGGCAGTGTCTCTCAAGAAGAGCTAGAGAATGATAGTCAAACGTGTTATGGTTATAGTGGGAGGAGGAGGTGGAGGGTGCAAGAGAATGTATATGAGTCTAAGTGGTAGCGGGTTTTAGACTGTCTGTTTCAGTAAGTCGCAGGCTAGGCGCAATGCCTCGGCTATTACTCTTCCTAGGTGACAGGGAAGAAGTTGATTGAATGAGCGAAGATCGATGTGTGTGTTCGTTCACAGTGATGAAGAGTTGTCGCAAAAGAAACCAATAGAGATCAACGCCCCAACTGAGCATCGCCTTTGTAGACCTATGACTCGATTTCATAGGATATAGGGGATTACATGGGAGAGATGGCATTAACCTTAGCAATAAAGGGACAGAACTCTTAGCTGTGAGAATCGAAGATCAAATTGCCTTAAAGTCAGTGGAGCCCGGTAAAGGTCTGTGTGTTGACCACATTCTATGGGCAGTTGAGGTCAAGTTGGGGTCATATTGTCACGAGAGGGAGGTCAGATCTAGTCTCCCGTCCTCTTCCCACCAGACGGTGACAAAGGAGGTCACGAGGGTTCGTCACACTTCGGTCTGATTATTACCACCCACCAATTAATACCACCCACCATTGTCGTAAAGAAATGACGCGAAGAAATTAGATTCACTTTACGTGAACATGAGATTCATCCGAAAACAGAATAGCTGAATTGCATTGCCTGGTTACACTGAACACGTTGGTATCTTTGCTTTAACAAAACATTTCTGAACACGTAACACAACGATCTGATTAGCGAGGATAATCTACCAGATTACAAGAGCAGTATGTACAGTTAGGAGAGACGTGAAATGTCATTAAGGAAGCCAAGAGGGATTACGAGGTGACTATTGCGTCATAGTGAGAGAAACCGCATTTTGGATACAGTTTGGTAGCGCAGTTAAATTGACAAGAGGTTTAGTAGAAAAATGATTTTATTTCAGCATATTGTCGAAAAGCCTTTGAGTATTCTTTCAATGATAGCTTCACATTAGATCTAATGTATGATTTTGAAACTCAAATGTACAGAGGTCAGGGCAGGGCAAAGATAAGACCATACAAAGAGCAATGCATTGGAGATGAAGCTGATAGATGATCTGGCAGATGAAAGGCCCTAGAGTGACGTTCCTCCGCTGTTTCCTTACGTCTCTCTCGTTCGCTCTTGTCATTCTTATCAGTGCTTCTCGTGACTGTTATCTCACGATATTATCCCCTATCATCATCTCCCGGCTGTCTCACTCCGTACGAAATTCTCTTATAAAACAAGAGCCGAAAACGTTAATAAAGATCTGTCGTGTAGGCTGGAGGTTCCTGACCCATTATGGTAAAGGTATTAGAGGGGCGTGTCACCCACCCGGCCCGTGGCCCCTGAGGTGGTGTTAACACTATGAAGACCCAGGGATGGCGAGGCGGGTCTCGGAAGGGCGGAACCACCTCACCGCACTACATGGTATGATTACAACCCTTCCAATACCTGGCCCCACCGTCAGTAGCCAAACGGGGTTTTTGAGGTTATTTCATGATTGGGTTATAGGTACTCGTAGGTATCTCGGACACGTTAGACGAGAGCGGGAGTCATTCAGTAAGGTGCGAAAAGTAACAAAGAAAACTCGTACAAGATGGGAATGCTTAGGGGGATGAGAGAAAGGAAATAAGATTCTTAAGAGAGAAACTGATAAGAAAGTGAGATAATGTAGAACGCAAAAGAAAAGCTCAGAAAAAACATATGCCTCTGTTTTCCCATAGTTCCATGCAAGACTACGGAACACTCGAGCAGTTGTAAGTATTATCAGTGGATAAATTTGATTAATGCAAATCAAATTCATGTCAAATTAATCATGACTGTAAAACACACGATCCATTAGGATGATTGAGGTAATAAAAGCAATGACAGACGGTAATAAAACATGCAGATATCATGTTATTCACGCAATAACAATCACATTGACCTAAAACCAGTGTGTTCTTTTCTACAAAACCTTTGAACGAGAACATGGTAGAGAGGCGCTTCGGGCGGGGATAGAAGGTGATGAGGCGAAGAGGTTTTTAAGAGCGTAGCAAATATTTAAGAACATGGCTGAGATACGCTAAAGGCTTGGCTAAAAGGTGTTAAGTGCAGCGGTAGGAGGCATAGATCATAAGTAGAAACATTAAGAGAACGGCTCGGAGGCGTTATCTGTAAGGCGAAGGTTCTCAAAACATAAGTTTTAGGCGTTCAAAACAAAGCTACGAGATGTCGATAGCAAGGATGGAAGGCGCTAAGAGCCAGGCTAGGCACGTTAGGAACATGTCGAAGAGAATTTAAGAGCGAAGCTGGGAGATGGTAGAAGAGAGGCTAAGAGGCAGTACGAGTAGGGTCAGGTGAAGAAAGAGTAAATATTGGTGGAATTAAGATTGTGGTGAGGCGTTTGGGCAAGGCTATGTAGAATCAAGAGCAAAGTAAAGACTCGTTAAGAAATATACAAAGGGACGTTAAGAGCAAGGCTAAGAGGCGTTAAGAACATGGCTGACATGCATTAAAGAGTAAAGCCAAGAGGCATCGACTGCGAGTTTGAGAGGCACTAAGAGTAAGGCTTCCAGGACACAGCAGAAGCAAGCTTAAGTTGCTTAAAGAAAACTGTGCCACAGATCGTGTGTAAACAGACCTATTCACGTTCTAAGTCGTATTAGTTCTCGTGCAGTTTTAGCCATTATGATTGTACTACCGCTTCCATCTGCTCTCTCTCTCTCTCTCTCTCTCTCTCTCTCTCTCTCTCTCTCTCTCTCTCTCTCTCTCTCTCTCTCTCTCTCAGTACATCACAAATATTCTACATTTCGGACTGCAGTGCCGAAGGCTGTCGGTACTTACCACGCATGAGAGGCGGACGAGAGCTGCTTGCAGCACAAACCAAAACTTTTAAAGAACCAGGACCATTGTACACACAGGGGTGATATTACGACAACCATTGTATGATTGTCCGTGAATGATATATATGACTGACCTGAATGTGCATACACCTGAAGGATGTTTATGGTGCCATTGACGCAGCACGAGAGAGAGAGAGAGAGAGAGAGAGAGAGAGAGAGAGAGAGAGAGAGAGAGAGAGAGAGAGCCAAATGTGCGGGTTTGGAAGTGAAGGCATTAAAATAATCTGTAGAGGTAAATGGAACTGATGTACGACGCATGTTTTTCTCCAGTTTTATTAGAATATGATATCTTGGTAAAATCGAACTTACTTTGTTTTATTGATACTGTCTTGTTTTCCTATGATCTGAGGTCAAAAACTTCATGAAAACTTTCAAAGCTCATTTCTTTCATATTAAACTTGATAATTCATTGACTTCACCTTGTGGCAGTCTTCTGCTAAAGTTCCCAGTAGAACATTTCGAAAACTATTACGTTAATGACCAGTTCCATTACTCTATCTTGTTAATGATATCCCAGGCCTTAGCTTGCTGCTGTCCTCGTCTTTGAGAGGCCTACCTGTCCCCGTCCCACTTTACCCTAGTTCTGTACCACGTTACCAGTGGTTACTGGGGCTAGCAAACCGAGTGGTAGGTGGGAAGTCGGTGATGGTAGTGGCTGGTGAGGGGAAGCAGCGGTGGGTGTGTGTGTGTGTGCGTGCGCGCAAAGGACGGAGAGGAGCAGCGATCAGCCTGGCTGGATGGAGACACTTGGGGACGACGTCTCTGGTCACTTGGTTGGACAAACCGTGACGCACCAGCATTCTTAAGACCATGGTTATGGTTTCCTTCCTTTGAACAGTATCATGGTGCCTCGGAACTGTGCTAGGTCTAGATGCTGCGTTATCAACGAAGTTATTGTTGATAGAATTTGTAAAATGATAAGTTTATGAACGTTCGTTGTATGTTTTGGACGATCACATGTTTACCAAATGGCGTCCTAGCTTCGTCTCTTCGATGTATATCAACTGACTGTTATATTTCTCTCTTGTCTCACCTGATGTGATTATTACACGAAAGTTCACTTGGGAACTTATCGTGTTTCATTTTCCCCGTGGACTCGTAGGAATATATATATATATATATATATATATATATATATATATATATATATATATTAGGTACAGTAGGGTTGAGGGTCAAGTCAATTGGGAGGTGAGTTTGAATGGAGAAAAACTGGAGGAAGTGAAGTGTTTTAGATATCTGGGAGTGGATCTGTCAGCGGATGGAACCATGGAAGCGGAAGTGGATCATAGGGTGGGGGAGGGGACGAAAATTTTGGGAGCCTTGAAAAATGTGTGGAAGTCGAGAACATTATCCCGGAAAGCAAAAATGGGTATGTTTGAAGGAATAGTGGTTCCAACAATGTTGTATGGTTGCGAGGCGTGGGCTATGGATAGAGTTGTTCGCAGGAGGATGGATGTGCTAGAAATGAGATGTTTGAGGACAATGTGTGGTGTGAGGTGGTTTGATCGAGTAAGTAACGTAAGGGTAAGAGAGATGTGTGGAAATAAAAAGAGCGTGGTTGAGAGAGCAGAAGAGGGTGTTTTGAAATGGTTTGGGTACATGGAGAGAATGAGTGAGGAAAGATTGACCAAGAGGATACATGTGTCGGAGGTGGAGGGAACGAGGAGAAGAGGGAGACCAAATTGGAGGTGGAAAGATGGAGTGAAAAGGATTTTGTGTGATCGGGGCCTGAACATGCAGGAGGGTGAAAGGAGGGCAAGGAATAGAGTGAATTGGAGCGATGTGGTATACAGAGGTTGACGTGCTGTCAGTGGATTGAATCAAGGCATGTGAAGCGTCCGGGGTAAACCATGGAAAGCTGTGTAGGTATGTATATTTGCGTGTGTGGATGTGTGTATGGGGGGGTTGGGCCATTTCTTTCGTCTGTTTTCTTGCGCTACCTCGCAAACGCGGGAGACAGCGACGAGGAAAAAAAAAAAAAAATATATATATATATATATATATATATATATATATATATATATATATATATAATAATAATATGATTTGACACGTGCCATCCATAAGCCGCGTCGTACATGACCAACGCCATGTCCTGGTGTATGTACCAACTTAATCAGATCAAACTACTCTCTAGTCTCGCATAATCTACCATTTGAGGAAAACGAATCGATCAGTTGCGTGTGCATGGGAACACACCCAGTTGATGGCTCAGACTGGATGTTGAGATGAGTCACATACGTAGAGAACTGATGATACTGAGCGAAATAGCTGGTACAGACGAACCAGATGGCACACTTGTCTCTGCAGCAGGTCGAACGTCGGAGACTGAACGAAGAACTGGTAAGCGTTTCGAGATGGAGTTTTTCCCCGTCTCGTTAAGTATGCAATGTAGACACCACGAGACCCCAGCCATCTTGTGTGATCTGTTCGAGGTAGGGATGGTGGAAGAGAGAACTATCAGACTTCAAGATCAATGGTCGAAATATACGAAGTAGTGTTGGTTATATAGACTTCTAACACGATGTTTTGAGTACATGATGCTTGATAAACCTCTGCAAGAAGATAGATATCATGGAGTAGTGTAGACTGAGTGAGTGAGTGAAATGGAAGAGTGTGGTAGTGGAATCATGAGTGAGTATACGCAAGAGTTAGTAAACGCGTGATGGGAGCAAGAGTTAAAGAAAATGAATGAGTGAATAAGTGGGACATGAGTTCGAGCGAGTCCGTGAGGAAGAATGAATGAGCATGAGAATGAATAAGAAGTCTGTGAGCGAGTGAAGATGAGCGAGAGGTTGAGAGTGAGTGAATGATAGCGAATGAATGCGTGAGTGAATGAGAATTAAAGTAAGAGTAGATTTGTGATGTAAGTAAGTGGTAAAGCGAGTGAGGATGAGTCAGAGAATGAGGGAGGTGAGGTAATGTGTGAAAATGAGTGAGACAGTGAGTGAGAATGAATGCTTCAATGAGAATAAGAGCGGGTGTAACTTAGTAAAAATAGTGTGTGAGTGCATATTTGAGAGAGAGAGAGAGTGTCGTAGGAGAATAAGAGAAAATGAGAGGGCGTTAATGAAAGAATGAGCGAGTACAAGTGTGTGGACTGTTTCACTGTGAGGGGGAGGAGGACTGAATGCTTGTGCGGAGAGACCTTGGTGAGACCTTTTGAAAAAGGTCACCACCGCACGACCAGACAACAGTGCACGTACAGAATTCAAAATCTAAGCAGTAGTCCAGCACATCCATTGACCTTACGTTATCTTCAGAGGGACACCGATCGACTGCCCAGAGCGGAGTCGGCGGCCGCCCGTTGGTGGATGTGTTTGCTATTATCATAGATCTCAATGTGAGGCGCCACCTGCCGTGCTTTGTTACGTGTGTTTTAGCTGACATAATATTCATCATCATCGGACGTGGGTGACGTGCTGTGCGTACAACATTACGGTCAGAACAATGGTTAATTATTATCCGGGGAGCCTGTACTTGTATGATATAAGACTCAAGCCTTCAGAAACATAAACAGAGAAGCATGTAGCGGCAGTGCAGGCAAACACGGACTTGTTTGCCTCATCTCCATTGCTACCATTGCAGTCACTACTGCCTCTGTGCACTTGTTCACTCCTTCAGTGATCGTTGCCTGTGCCACACTAGTGGTTGCCTCATCCTTCTCAACACGACCTAACACATTAGAAACTTTACCTCGAACTTTTCTGCTGTGAATTATCGCCTCCCGCCGGGATGGGGGGCTTATTCTCTCTCTAGTTTCTGGGTAGTCGTCCTGCTAACTCTGCATTAATCTAGAGCACTTGTACCCAGTTATCCTTCTCGGAGTAGCATAACCAATTCATCTGGTGTTTACGAAGCCTCGCCAGGTCATATATATATTCTCCCCGTTCCTAGTCTCGTGCTGCCTCATTAGGAGGCTGGTGCAGCAGGGATACTTGGCCCTCTGCCACACCACCACTAACCTCACGATCATTAGAAAAGTAAGGTCTTACGAAGCTGCAGCACCTCAGAATAACTAGTATCAGCCAGGTGGTATGAGAAAATGTTGGGAGGTGAGCGTCTGAGTCTGAACAAGCACACTTCCTCTTGCATCAGTCGTCCTTCTCACAATGAAGTGGTTCAAGATTCCTCATTTCGCCACCATCAGCCAGGAGGTCATCTGTCTTTACACTGAGTTCTTGCGAGCTTATCTTCTGGGTTCTTCACCTTCAGGCAATGCAAAAAAAATTTGAAGTCTTTATGGATTACTTAATACAAATCTGTTTCAGTAAAGATCCCTGTGTGATATGGGTATCAAAAATTGTTAAAGAAAGGATGTAACTTCAGCGATTTACAATAAAGATGCGATGAAGCTGGTCCCTCATAATGACATCAGCAGCCTCTAGGTAAATAGCTTCATCTAAAATTCTACTCTGACATTGTTCCTGTGGCATACATACCTTAATGTTTCCATCATTAGTGCTTTTCTCCAACAGTCAAAACACACTACCACTTCATATGTTTCCGTGATACCAACGTTAGTAAGCCCACAGCCTTAGAGTGAAATACAAGCCCCACACACTTAAACCAATTTCCGGTCTGCTCTGTGAGCGTCATGTCTTTGACTTGGGTTAGGCAAATGATTGAAGATTAATAGATAAGTTCTCTAGCTTCGTGAACGATTGGAGAGCTTCAGTCGTTGAAGACCTGTCTAGCTTTCCATAATAGCTTTATCATACAGCAGTTCAGAGCCTGGAGACAATCTCGCAAATTCTTTTGCGTGCTTTAGACCAGCAGATTATATTTGTGTGTGTGCGCGTGCGTGTCTGTGTGTGTGCGCGCGCGCGCATGTGTTTGTGTAATCCTATGTATGATGCGGACACTTGAAGAAAAATGCATAGAATGATAGACGTTACCGAAAGAATTGATGTACCATAAAGTTTTACATCACAGGGAGATCATACAGCTAGTAAAATACTTCATATACGTGTAAGAATGTATGAGGAATGATGACCAAAGTGATATCCTTCACATACGGAATACTGCATGTACTTGATTTCCATCGGACGCTGGGAAAAAATGAAATCATGCCCAAAGCGGTGTAGGCGATAATGTATTTTGCACAGTAGTACTGTACATCTCACAGATAGTTGTGTATCATGCTTGGAATAATATACCGATTAATGCATACTGCTCAGGAGTGAAGTTAGACAGTCTAGTCAGTAGTTTATATCAAGTGTTTATAAAAATACCACCAGACTTTGTGAATGTTAGCTTGACATCAGTCTTTTGATCTTAAGTCGTTTATGATGGAAACTTAAATTTGGAGCCGATTAGATGGAAACTTAGATTTTGAGCTGCAAATCTCTGATGATTTATTATGATAATCCGAGTCGAGAATATTATAGTACCAGTGTTGGTGTCTTACCATGCAATCGTGCTTGCTTTGAATGTCATCTTGTGTTCCTTACCTTACTATTATCATTAAAATTCTCCCAGTGGAACCTGAAATCACTATGTGGCTGTTCAGAGAGTCTGTAGTACGTCCTGAGAGCCTTTTGATACTTGGTCAGGTCCACTTGTGACTGGGTTGGTGACGACTGTAAGCGGCACCCGAGATGAACTTCTCAAACTAGGTTATCGCTGAGCGTCTGGATATACGCGCATGGAGTGTAGATGAATCATATTTGCTGAGTGTACTTCCGTATACGCCCATAGCTATCTATCTATATCACTCCCTTCTATTTTCTGCATCTGTTCCCTTCCTCCATCTCCCCGCTAACTCTCCTGGTAATCTTCCATGTTTCCTTTCCACCTTGAATAATAATAAGGTCTATTCAGCTGCAAGCCTCGTTTCACGTATTTTATTTTCCCAGAATAGCTGTGGCCCTGAAACTTTAGACATAACACATTTTTCCAAATGTATGTCTCCATTGGTTCTGATACCATTCCAGACAAGCACGTTCGTTCAAAACAGGATTTTGATGAGTGAATCGCATTATATATGAACGCGGAGAACGGGTGGTCTCTTTGTCTTCCTTGGTAAACCTTTGTTCTTCTCGATTGAACTTGGTATATTCTGCCTCACCACTCATGTGGTGGTTATGGTACAGTCTACTCCCCTCTTGTTCGTTTCACTCTGAAGACAACAACACTGCAACAGTAAACACAGCAGCCGCAAAGCAACGACAGCAACAGGAGCAACTACCACCCCACCGTGCACCAGCCAGAGCCGTTGACACAGCCAGACAACAGTAGCCACAGCAACAACATCAGTAGCATAGACAGCAGCAGGTAGCTTCAGTAACAGCGGCAAGAGCAGCTTGCACCGAGCGTCAGTACGCGTGGACTTGACTCGCTTCGCTGACACGAGCAGCCAGGCCTTGAGGAATGTTCAGGGGAAACTACAGTAATTTAGCATTCTGAGGAAACCCGTCGCATCTCACGTGCGGACCACATCACTTCCGGACCGTCTAGCGTGGTGCAACAGGCCAGCCCAAGGGGGAGGACTTGCACACCGAGGAGTTCTGGTCTGCAGGGTCTGGTAAAAGACTACAGGATAATGTAGAAGTAGTTTATAAGAAAGAGATAATATAGTTATAAAGAAAGAAAACGCTATCTTCGCACGACCCTAAAAACAACCAAAGAAAATTATCACTTGTAGAAGGATAAAGGAAAACCAAATACGAGATGGGATAAGTAAAATGCTGCATAGAACGTCAGAGGAGAGTTTTGAGAGTTCTGATCATCAAATAATGGCCTCGTTTACGGCTGAGGAAAATGAAACGCGGAAAAGTTTAAGGATGACAGACATAGAATGATTCAGGAGCCAATGTTCAGAATCATTCACTCTGACAATAGATAATAGTCATTCAGAATAGACAATATATTTTTTTCTTATTACATTTTGCTGGAGAAACAAGCGTGAGTTTGAGAGTAATTGGATAATGAAATTGTCATAACTGCATCCGTAGGAGAAGAAAGCACAGTGTTATCTGAAGATGCATCGCTTTATTCATACGTTTTTATGCTTATCCTATATTTATTTTGTACGCGTATCCTTTTTTGCGTCCGCCGTCTTCCTGTGTGTGGTTTTCCTTACTCTATTCTCTGCTTATTTCTACCTACCTGACCGCAGGGCTTCCTCATTACACGAATTAGTATCTCTCCTTACCTCGAATACATATGTGTGTTTTCCTGCAAGACAATTTTTGCGTTTACTTACATAGTTCTGTCTATCTTCAGAAATATCAGTTTGTGTTTCTCTTACGTTTTTGAGTGGTGTGTGTCACTTTTGATGTCCGAATGTCTGTACGCCTTGTATGTTTTGAGTGGATATCATGATCGTCTCGTGCAAGCCATATCGTGGTTGTCATTAAGACTTCAGGCAAGTTGGAGACAGGCGACTGGAACGAATTCCGATCGAGATCTTACAACTTGGCCATTTCAACGAAGAATGCTAGGAACTTTGGAGGGGGGGGGGGGGGGCAAATCAGTTAATGCTTCATAATCGTAAGCGATGAATTGATAACAAATGAAGAGAATAATAAGGATATGAATTACATGCATTTCATAATAACGCAGGATCGTCGGAGGAACAAGATTAAAAGAAAGTTTAACAAGAGCAAACGGGCAATTGAAGAAATGTCAAGGAAAGTCAGTCAAATGAGAAAAACAACTAGATTATAACGCAAAATTATTGATAAAACAGATATTCAGGAGGATTAACTGCTCCACTCTTTCCTCCTCTTCTATATCATCTCCCTTCCTTCACCCGACTTGTATACCCCACCCACTCCACAGACTCTGCCTGAGGGTGTCCATTGACACCCTCCTTTCCCATCCTCCACCGCCTCCCACCAGTCTTGCACCACGTTTACGCGTCCGGTTTGTATATAAAATCCGTCCCCTCTGGGCCCTGTCGCTCCAGCCACATATTTAGCATCAAGAACTTCCCAGAACCGCATGAGTAATTCTTTGGGATGGAGTTAAATCACATTGGTGATGGAGTTGATTACATTTGATCTTCCTTATAAAGAACATGACGTCCCTGAGTGTTGTGTGAGGTGTTTATAGTGGGAGGGAGGGAGACGTTAATTGGGCGAGTTGCGAGGACGTACAGCACCAGCTTCAGAGATTGATACTGAGTGTGCTGGACATTTTGCTACAAATGGTTATATTCATTGCTATTTTTCTTCCATATCCTTTGATCACTCTATTTTTTCCCTCCATCTTTTCCTTTCTTTCCCTTCTTATATCTCCTCATCCTCCTCTTAACCTTACTTCCCTTCTCAATATCATTATTATCCTCCCCCTCTTATCAATTCTTCTGCTTCTGTTTATCACAATCATTACAGACACCCCTTCCGTCTTGATAGCCATCGTTAACATAACACAAAGGTATACAAAGGCATTCAAACGGTAACAGACCACTTGGTCCTTTGGAGGTTGTTTGTGATCGTGGGAGCCATCGAAAAGAGTACTGTGGGAAATGTTAAGAGGCGTACACATAAGACACTTGCCCATGAGCTTGTATCCATTACTACGAGTAAAAGAAGACGAATCAAGTCTTAAATAACTTGTTAGTTGAAGATTTTCAGAGAATCTGACGATTCTCAATACTTGCATTAGATCACCTCTTAACCTTCTCTTTACGAAGCTAAATGGATTCAAGTTGTTTAGTCAGCTTTCATAGATTTGTTTTAAGATGACCGAAACTGAACGAAGTACTCGAGATTTCCCTAGACTTAACCTCGAAGGCCCCGTGAATCCATGAATTTTGTTCGCTCTTTTCATTGCTTCTGTTCACTGCTTACTTGGTTTCTAGTCGCCAAGTCTTTCTCCTCATTAACCTTTTGCAGTTCAACAGAATTCACACCGATATCAAAATTCGTTTGCCACTTATGAACCCAGTTCATCCGTGTGTCTTGTCAGTTTGAAGCAGCAGACCTTCATGTCCATTTGTAGATTCATTTCCCAGCTTAGTACGATCTTTCAATTATTATATCTTACGATGCAACCTAGTATCAATATCATCAAAATATACGTGAAACACCATGTTACGTTTGACCAATCCGTGTCTTGATCGTTAATTACAACTCTCTGTTTACGGCCAGTCAATCAATTTCCAGTCCAATGAAGTATGATCCCATTAATAACACGACTTAAATTTTACTAGTAACCTTTGACTGGTTACTTTTTTCAAAGACCTGTGTTACAATGGCAAATTTTCATTCATCTGGGACTCTTCCCGTATCAAGCAGCTTGAGAGCGCTGAATAGCCTTAAGAGCTCCAGTGCTTGGCTTATAAGCCTGAATTCTATAATCCAACCCTATCCTAGCCAGCAACTTGCTGAAAAAAAGGCAGTCAAGGGTTTAACTGTCCCATTTTTCGCTTCTTTCTTTATCCTCGGGTAAAACTTGTAAGCATAACATTTACAAGACCACGATTAGCGACAGGTGATAAAGAATATCCTTGACTTCATCGTGGTAAACGCTCAGTTATAACGTATTGCAGAAAGCATATCTCTATGGGAACATAACGAATGTTAGACTCTAATTTCTTTCCCTTGAGTATAGTGCATCAGAGACTAAAGACGACAGAATAAGTTTAAACTTGGGAATCTCGATCATTTGGAATCGAATTCCGTGAAATGGAAATGGAAACTCCCTTTGACATGCCTGATTCATCTCGAGCTAATATCCTGAATGATTAAAACTTTTTCCGTGTTCATGTTATGTCTTTTATAGAAATTCGTTGATTCTCAGAAACGTATCTTTGATCTGTTGGATTTTTTTTCGTGTGAGTACCATGTTTACTACAGCTTTTGGGAAACTGCGAAGAGAGTTCGTAAGTTTAGCGGCGGAAAGGAAGAGACTTTGTGTAACAAAGGCTCTCGCTGAAGTACCACGGGTGCTCAATTGATCACATCGTACCTGAGGATCGGTGAATGGGCAGAGGAATGGGAAAAGGCCAATTTGTCATGAATGTAGGTCTTGGCAGAAACGGATGAAAGGTGCAGGTGCTGAGCGCGATCCAGTGAGTGAGCACAGTAACAACCACGAATAACGGCTGTTACGAGAGAGAGAGAGAGAGAGAGAGAGAGAGAGAGAGAGAGAGAGAGAGAGAGAGAGTTAATGAATATGAAGAACAAGGAAGGATAAAGACAAGAGCAGAGAGGCGACGTATTGAGGTTTACTCGAAGTGACTGACACACTCGCATGACCACCTGGTGATAGGTGCCATGATATGGACAGCATACGACTGCATCGTTCCACCCCCGAGTACTGCCCCGACGGCGACCCAAGTCGTGAGTAATACCGTACGCGAAGTTTGGAGCGAGTTCGTAAGGAGTTACGGGGTGCTGGTTTCGTCCCCGTTGGTTTTTCTTTTGTATGTGTATGTCAGGCGTGACTCAGGAGTGTGTGTACTCCACCCAGCTGATGAAGGTAATCACTGACGGAACTGAGTGACCTTCTCACGCACGCGCTCACCTGGTAGGGAGCATTCATGTACAGTCGCACGCGCGCGCGTTCAGGCATGAATGCATGCGGGAGATCGGGGGGTGAAAATGAGGACAGAAACGTAGATGTTTAGGATTACATGATAGAATGGTGTAAACATCTGGTACAAAACTACACACGGAAAAAAGACTTCGAGGGGGTCTTTGTATGGGTGTTGACGTAAAGGGAGAGTCCAGAGGTTGTGGTACGTTCCTCATTCAAATTTTCACTCCCCTTTCTCCCTCCCGCAGACGTGGGGGATAATTCAAGATAATAAGTTACTCTCTCCCTCTCTTTGTCTCTGCCCCTTAAGGGAAAATCTTGTCGTAGCTCCCATGTGCTTATATGTTCTGTGTGTGTGTGTGTATGCGCGTGTGCGTGAGAGCAGAACCCGTGATATGTATGTCTGTACGTCTGTATGCACGTAATCCATTCGTAGTTACCTAATTATACAGTAGGGGAAGGGAGTCCTACTGTATTGTGGCTCCATCTTTCGGAATCTCTGCCACCATTCGACTCTATTAAACTGTTGTGTGCTGCCAGAACTCATAATTTTGCCACCGAATTAATTTCAAGACATGACTGTGCTACCTTACAAGTGTTTATTTACACATTCTTTGACAATTATTGGCTTAATTTCACGTTATGACCTCCTATTTTCATCTCTTTAAATCTTTCAAAGAAGTGTTTACTGCTAACATCAAATTGCTTCAGATACCTAAAGTGTATGATCAAATCACCCCTTGCTTTTCATTTCTATGAAGATCAAATTTGTGGCTTCTTAACTTCTCGCAGTAACTCTGCTCTCTTAATTCTGGTACCATCTTTCTTGTGCTATTTACAACCTCCGTGAGTTGTCAGCGCTTCTGTAAGTACGAAGATTAAATCTGCGAAGTATATTACAACTTTGACATAATTTACTTGCAAACAGCGATGGTTCCAAGACTGAACCCAGCTGCACGCCGATTGTGACCCTTGTCCATTTCGAGAAGGCTCCTCTCCTGGTACCAGTCCTTCATTTCATTCCATTATGATTATCGTCCATCCATAGACAGTGTCTCGTTTATATATCTGCCTGAATCTCCCTTCTTTACCAACCCACTGTGTGTTAGCGTCGACTGCTGTCTCGCAAACACCAGTATATAAAATCTGCCTAACCCCCCCTTTGTCTAAAACGGAACTCACTCTGTCGTACAACTCTTGGAGGTTCGCTACACATGACCTCCTTTCTCTCTCACATGGGTAATTTTTTTTTTTTTTTTTGAGAAAGTAGTCATCTGTTTGGTTTCTCATTCGGTCTTGTAGCATTTTACAGACCACGCTCGTCGGAGGTACTGGTGCTAACCTAGCGGAAAGTTCAACTGTTCCGGTCGCTTTCCTTAATACTGTAAGCATAAAAACTTGCATTTTCGAGAGCTAGCCGCAAAGGGTAATGATAATGTGACCAAAATATCAGTCGACAAATGCCAGAATTATGAATACAAGCAATGGACACTACACACTGCAAAAAAAAAAAAAAACATTTTTAATACCACATTCTGTGCTTATGACGATGGCAATTGAGCAGTGTGGTGAAAGGTAATGCAATTATTAGCGTTAAACTACGAATCTTAAAAGTATGAGGGATGAACTGGCAAGAGTATATTTGTTAATGAACGGATGAAAGGTCATGTTTGTGGAGAAATCCACCTGTGTAAGAGTGGTTTTAGAGGGATATATATATTTCTTTTCTCTCAAACTATTCGCCATTTCCCGCGTTAGCGAGGTAGCGCCAAGAACAGAGAACTGGGCCCCCGAGGGAACATCCTCACCTGGCCCCCCTCTCCGTTCCTTCTTTTGGAAAAATAAAAAAAAAAAAATGAGAGGGGAGGATTTCCAGCCCCCTGCTCCCTCCCCTTTTAGTCGCCTTCTACGACACGCTACGACATGCAATCACGCTATACCCTCTAAGAGTATGGATTCGAACCGTTACCATTTGTATTCGAGTTGGGTGCGCTGACGACTATTCGATTACTGCAAATGATCATACAGTATTTCAAAATTGATTTTATTTAACAGCTTACTTAAAAGTCGTAAAGACAAACAAGCCATATTTTAACCCCATTTTTGTATTCAGCATGGTAAATACTCCTTGTAAAGAAGTTTTAAAGGATATGTATTTTTGAGAATAATTTTAGCATCCATTTTGGATTTGGCATGGTCAATATTCCACGTAAAAGGAGTTTTAAAGGAAATCTATTTTTCTGAGAAAAATACAAAAAATTGCAGGCAATAGTTCAGGGTATATTTTTTTTTTTAGCTCTAAAAACTTTATTTCAAAATTGAAATATAACATATTCAATCTCTTCTATACTTGATATAATCTTGGAAGTTTAACATATATGATCATATAATATTTCAAAACTGATTTAATTTAACGGCTTACTTAAACGTCGCAAAGACAAATAATCCATATTTTAACCCCCATTTCGTATTAGGCATTATAAATACTCCTTGAAAAGAAGTTTTAAAGGAATTCTATTATTCTGAGAAAAAAACGTAAATTTGCAGGTAATAATATACTCATCATCACAGTGATTATCATCCTTTCCTGCACCAAGAATCCCTTCTATCGTGAGAGGCTCCTGCAGCACTAGGGACGTTTGCTTCCTTTGCCGGTCGGGACCACAAGCCATAAAGTGTTGTGATTGTGCACCTATGTGCAGAGGGTGCAGGGCAATCAAGTTGTAAGTGATCGCCGTGGTACATGCATCGTGGGCATGAAGGGTTTTGGGATATGATGAAAAGATAGTTGTAGCGTTGAGTGATAGGTGACGTCCAGGAGCGTAAGCAGGGGAGTGTGTGACTCGTGTTTGTCTGGGGAGTGTGGTTTCTGGTAGGTGTATTTTTGGTGGGTTGGAGTTTTGAGCTGGGAGGTCGATCGTTTAGTGCTTGCCTGGCTGGTTATTTCAGTGTATATGCGTTTTCTCGGTATTATATTTGTTGGGAGTGGGTGGGTGGGTCGTTGAGGAGAAGTTACTGAAGCGTGAGGCAGGGGTAAGCATTCTATATTATCTTGGGACTCGGTGCAATGTAACAGTACTAGACCAAACGACTTTACAACTTAACCTCCGAGCATGTTAGCTGGTACTGCATTGAGAAGGTCTTTTTGTGGACTTTTGCTGGACCCTTTGGAAAGAATAGATTGCTCTTTGTATTTTACGCCACTCCATCATCCTAAGGGGAATCATTATTTCATCCCATTCCTCTCCAGCACCTCTTTTCCCCCACACTTCAGTATGTAGGCTTAACCTATCCCTTCATTCTCTCTCTCTCTCTCTCTCTCTCTCTCTCTCTCTCTCTCTGTACAAACGCCTTTCCTTCACCCTATCTCTTATGATGGCCCATAAACCATCTCGCTGAACATTCCCTCCTCCCGAGCATCCATCTCTCTCTCTTAACCACAGCGTCCCTTTCTCGCCCCCCATCCCATTACCCCTTCGGCTCATCCCTTCCCACCCTCTCCTCTGGCCCCCGCTCTACCTTCCACCTGGATCATCACGGATGTCGCGCGGTCTTCCTCGTCCAGCTAAGCTTGTGGCCGCGGCAACAGGATGCCTCTGTCTACAAGGGTATCTATCGCTTACTGTGGCCGTGTTAGGTATGGCATGAAGCTAAACGTTCACCTGATAACCCTCGCCTACGTCCTCGGTGTAACCCATACTCACCTGAGTTAACACCACAGCCCATACTCACCTGTTATACCCTTACCCACATGAAAAGTACTCACCAGGTGAATCCTTTACCATATATTACCTTTAAACAACCCTCGACCCACGCTAACAGCACAGCATATAGTCAACAACTACACCCTCACCAGCGCTGACAGCACCACCCGAGCTTACCTGATAACTCCCTTGATGCCAGCCATGTGCGCATCGGAACCTATTCTCAACATCTCCACCTGTTCAGCAGACCCACATCACATCCTGCATGCATCTGATAGGATCTCACCCACGTTGATATTACAGGCCGTAATTACCTGGTCCATCTAATGGGGACACCTGCACTACGTCCAACGCTCACCTGGTGCACCTTGCAAGAAAGCCAGCACCTTACATTCACCGGATACACCCCGTGAACACGTTTGCACGACACACAACTCGTTTGATGCATCTCTGAACATGTTTACACAACACTCGCTTCATACAGGAATAAAAACGTCAATACAACCTACGTTGTACAGGGAGTAAGGCGTTGTAGATAGCAGCCGCTCAGGGAAGTACTAACTTTTATTTAAGAGTGGCAGTGTCATGCCTGGAGACCATCTTATACCCTGGGTGTCTGGACTGCTGGTCTTACTCTCCGTTTCATCAACACTTAAGAGATCGGACTGGAACTAATTTGTTTTCCCTCAACGCGCTTTATACTGGGAATGCTTTTTCGTTGTGTTAGCGCTTATACTTTATCTCGCATGCCCTCCGTCAGTCCCACTCCCCATCGTACTATTCATTCAAGTCTGGCGTCTACGTTAATCTCTGTCGGTAACTAGATCCCGTCATAGCCTAAGGGAAATTTGATGTGACCGCTGAACACCACATACGTGTCAAACCCCACCCTTGCCTCTAACACCATGCGCTATACTCGTGCGATGAATTGCTTGTATATGATCACGGTACACCTTAATGTGTGCTTGATATACCTGCAGAACCCACCATGCCACATTACTATGCTTCCTACATCCTTAATCACGAAGCTAACCAGCCAGAACGGCGTCTTGCTATAAGTAAATTGCTGTTTGGTCCACCTGCGACTCGCGTCTATGGTCGACTTGGGCCGATTGATCGCGTGGAGAACCATCAGACTGCCTTTATTTAGGTAGTTTTATGTCCACTCTAGAGGGCTCTTGCTTTTAATGGAAGTTATTCAGCACTGTAACTTTTCTACCGTCAAGATCAGACGATAAACCACGTTTGTTGGGCTCGTTGATACCGTGAGCAGCTCCGGCTCTGGTATCACTGGCACCCCTACTATTGGTAGCACTGACACCATTAGTACCTATAGTACTACCTTCGGCACTGGTAACACTGACACCCCTCCGGGACCGATAGTGCTGGTGGCTCTGGCATGGCAGCCATGGCACTAACAGCACTGATGCCCCTTACTGTGTCCATCTTCATATGCGGGGATGACACGTGATCACCGTCTGGAAATTATTATGGCTCAGGTCCCGCCAGTGAGTGTATGGGTGAGCTGTGCTTCATGGTTCACATTGGGTGTGCTCTGACCATCGCCCTTCCCGTCGTACGCCGAGGATCTCGGGGGGGGGAGAAGAGGCTGTACAGCAGTCACACAGCAAGGCCACTAGTGACGTCATAATGACACCAACCAACCAGGGAATCCCCAGTCAGCTCGAGGGAATAACAGTTTTCCGGGCGGAGGTGATTTGACGGCTTGGTGCTCAAGTTTCACCGAGAAAGTATGACTGGGTTCAAAAGTGCCACAAGTTCTTAATACCTCGTAACCTTTCATTGAGTCCTTACCTCCGCTCCTCCTCACCTCCTCCATAGACCACCATGGGGAGGTAATAGTCTCAGAAAAAGCTGAAAAAATAATGCTATAATGATATAATTAATAGTAATGATTATAGTGATATCAATCATAACTATACTGTAAATCCTGTGGTTATGGTCGAATCCCAGATCAATTCTCTACTACTATCCTTTTGATAACATCTAACTATACCTGATATCCTCCCCCTCTCTTACCTCATACCTGATATCCTCCTCTCCTCCTTCCCCCCCCCCCCCCTCCGTGTGGGCAGTTACGTGGCTATACACTTGAAGAACATCGTTTCATTCTAATCCTCGTGTCTGATAACTCCAAACTCGTCATTCCCTCTGGAGAAACTGTCATATTGGTAATTGGAGAGATCAAATGATATAAGATTATGGCACGTTACTCACCTGAACTCGAGCCAGAAATCATAGCATATGTTGATACTGTCCTCAGCCTGCAATGTCACGGGACTGACTGACAGTATGAAAGGCTAACAAGGATCAGGTGGCCCTGTACTAGATGAAGGCACTGCGTGTCAAAGCTCTCTCTCTCTCTCTCTCTCTCTCTCTCTCTCTGTACATCATCAACAAAAAAAGCAACACTGGACCATAACTTTTCGCCAGCAGCGCGTGACCCTCGGCTGATGTCCGTTATGATATCTACGAGCTGGTGGTTACGCATGCGTGGGTCCAGTTAGTTTCTTCGCGATAACAGTCTGTCGAGAGGTCTGAATGAGGCGGGGGGAGGTGATGGAAGTTGGATGGAATGAGAATAGGGAGGGACACGGTATGACATACACGTAGGTACCGAGGATGGATACCAACGTCAGCACAGGTCACCCTTGACACAAGGTTTAACTCCATCCTCTTAACTTTCCCGCCCTCCTCCTCCTCCTCGTTTACGAAGCTGTCACTTGTGAAGCATCAACCTCAAGATGCTGATATCATTGTTTAGTAAAACGTCACTGTCAAATTCGCACCTACCAACAGCTATCAATACGACGTCTGCTTAGCTCGCTTGTCGGCGTCTCTGGTGTAAAGGTGTTCCCTTCGTCTCTTACAATAGGACAGGATGGAAGTGTAAAATCAAGAGTCCTTTGAGCCGCTATGAGCCCACAGGCGTGCTTCCTGGGAGAGCTAAAGGGAGCTGGAGAGTTAAACGGAAGATCTGTCACAAGAACGATACAAGATCACCCGTACGCATGGTTCTATAGCATAGGTTATCTCGCCTCTCCTGAAGAATATCACCACCACGTTATTACTCCGGCTCTTTGCATATAATGCAGACTTTCTTACATGTCAGAAATGATGAAAGAAATCGAACATACGTATTGTTTAGTTCAAGATAACCACGACTTTGTTTATACAAAACAGGCTGCAGCGATTTGCCTTGAAAGGATATTACCTTTTCAAAAGTAACCTAAACTACTTGGAGAATTCACGTCACCTGTAGAATATTATACAGACTTGCCCGGTGAAAACACGTTACTTCAATGTGGCATTTACGTCACTAGTGACAGCAGCAGCAGCAGTATTACACGAAGAGATTACGCTATCCTTAACGTCCTCTGCCTATAGATGGTACGACCTGCGTTGGCTGTGGTGTCTACTTCGAGGTAGTTCTGCTACCTAACTGCAGAAGCTGTTTCATCTGAGTAACAGACATGATATCCATGACGCGGTAATGATCCAAGTTACTACAGCAAATTGTACCGGTCATTTTACTGAAGGTATTAATCTACCGACCGAGACAGTTTTAACGCATGTAATCGTTTCATATATAATAGTTTGATATTTGTCTCTTACAAAGATGTTCATGTTGCCCATGTCTTGTGTGTAGAATATGGTGTTGGCCGTTCAAATTGGTCTGTGCTTAAGCCTCTTGAGTAAGCTGGTGCGACCCTTCCGTATGCTGTAGTGACCTTTGACCTGACCCATTAAGGATCAGTCTAGGCTACAATATTCGAGGGTAGTTACCGTCGTGCTCATACAGTGTTCCTGTTGTGATGTGGGTTTGTGTGTGTCACGTATGGAAGAACTATATATTATGTGTAACATTTCTTCCTGTACATGACACGTGAGATACATGTTTATCTCGACTGTTGGATGAACATTGCTTGACTTTGCTTGATCCGGTTTGCAGCTGATGATTCATGCGGTGCGTTTCTCCTATCTACATGCACTGTTGGACGCCATCCAGCCTAACGATGGAGGTGTTTTGTGTTAATTCTCTCCCGATTCACAGCTGCGCCTTAGCAGCGCAGCAGGTCATGCAAACTGCCACACGAACGAAATGCTTCAAAAATTCTCTCTCTCTCTCTCTCTCTCTCTCTCTCTCTCTCTCTCTCTCTCTCTCTCTCTCACCAATTAGAGGACATGAATTGTATCTTTGACAGCTAGAATAGTACTGTTGATCCAGATACAACTTTGGTTTCTTTCGCTGTCGCGTGTGAAGAGGGATTAGAAACACTAGTTAAACAATGAAGGGTAATTAAGAAGTTGGTCCTAACTGTTTAAGAAGTTAGTAAAGAAGTTTGGGGGGGGGGATGTTTGGTGTTGAGGAGGAGAGGAAAGGATGGGGAGTGGTGTGCTACTGTTACTGGCGTTCGTTCTGTAGATTGAAACTAGAGGAGCATCATTGCTATGTATGGGAAAGGTCTTACACCCTAGAGTTGCTTGCCCTCCTAATCCCTACCATGAACATTGACTTTCTTGAGCAGGGGGCTCTTGTGTGGAGGGAGGGAGAGAGAGAGAGACAAAGGAAGCTGTAGGGGATGGAAAGGAGGGAGCAAAAGAGAGAGAGAGAGAGAGAGAGAGAGAGAGAGAGAGAGAGAGAGAGAGAGTGTGTCTTTCATAACCTTTATTTATAACACACAATCCTCAATCGTCTTCTATTTCTTGCCGCTGTATATTTCTCGACGGAACTACTCGCAAAAGAACATAAAAGATGGGTCGCAGGCGATGCGGATGGCTGAACAACTGATAACCGATATTTCTTTTAAGAACAACATTGATACTTGGTCATGTGTTCAGCATTTGAATATAGGCAAATTACTGTCGTACGATATATATGTAATTACTTAATAATCTTTTCATAGTTTGTACACGATAGAAAAGAGATGAAGTATGCGAACTACTGCTATTTTCTACCGTGATGGGGGGCGCAAGAACAGTGTGGAAGTATTTGCTCTTGTCAGGCATATATGGCTTAGAGATTCGTTTTCTCTATCTTGATATACAACCCACATCCACTAAATTTGAAAGTACGACTCTTCAATTCCTGGTTCTTTGACAGTCTCTCCTTAGCGTATAGCAAACCAGAGTAATTCACTGACAAAATGCATATTTCGTCTTGTGAAATTGATGAGCCAGTATCAACTGGATTAGAACAATGGCAATTGCATCGCCATCATAGTAGGAATTTGAGTGTTCGAAGCATCGTACAGTTTACCTTATCCTGCCATATAAGAGGGATTCCATTAACTCTTCAAATCCATCGTAGCTTTTCGTGATTCATCCAACCGAATATGGTCATGGGTGTCATTTCGTACTGCAAAGAATGCAACGTGTAGAGATGCCTGAAGCTTGGGTGTAGATTGGAAATAAGTAAGTAAAGGAAGCAAGGGGAGTGGGTGAGGAATGGGAGGTATATAAGGAAGCAGTGCTGGCGTGTGCGAGCAGTGTGTAATATACGATGAGCAGGAGGTGGGTAAGTGAGAAAGGGAAAGGAGTGGTGGGATGATGATGTAAAGCTACTTGCGAAAGAGAAAAAAGGTGAATATAGGCAGTACTTGCAGGAAAAGGACTGTAAATGATTGGAAGACGTACAAGAGAAAGCGGCGAAGGCCCAAGAGGAAGGTGCAGGGGTTAAGAAAGAGCGCAAATGAGAGTTGGGGTGAATGATTATCAGTAACCTTCAGGGGGGATGAGATGTTTTGGAAAGAAATTGATGGTGTGAGGAAAACAAAAGAATAATGGGAATATCAGTGAAGGAGGTAAATAAGGAAGTGGTAACGGGTAGTGATGCGTTGAGGAGGAGATGGAGTGAGTATCTTGAAGGACTGTTGAAAGTGTTTAGAAATAGAGTAATACCTGTAGGGTATTTTTGTTTGGGGAGATATGCAAAGTGAGATAGTCATGGATATAATGGTTTGGTGAGAGAAGAGGTGGTAAAAACCTTGCACAAGACGGAATGTGGCACGGCGGCTAAAGTGGATGGTATTGCAGTTGAATTTCCTGAGAATGGGGATGACTGTATTGTTGATCTGTTCTCAGGAATTTCAGTGTATGGATCAAGATGAGATGTCTAAGGATTGTCAGAATGCATGTATAGCGCTGTTGTATAAAGGCAAAGGGGGAACAAAGATGAGTGATCAAAACACACACACACACACACATATATATAAATATGTGTGTGCCAATCTTTCATTCAGTATATACCCAAACTGATGAAATATTTGCTTAGCATCTTTTTAACGTCTTTGCATTAATAACGTTTGACGGAAACTTGTTTCGCTACTCGACTGTTTTGTACACGAAGAAACATTTCCCCCTCTTCAGTATTGCAGAAAGAGACTGATTTTCTTAAGAAGCGCCATCATTTCCTCTGGATGAAGAGACCCCCATCAAAGGAAAAATCCTGAGATGAAACACGCCAAGTTAGCTTACTTCAGCGCGTTATTGAAACTGTTCATCTGTCTCCAAAAACTCCCGCCTCGACTTTCCCGGTCTGAAGGTCTTAAGTTGATGATAAACTGGCCACTTCAGCTCTGCAGGTGCTTCAAGAACCATGGCTCCAACAGCTGGCCCCGACGACTATAACATGGCTCGCTCAACAGACTAGGTGAACTTATAATTTACACTTCCTGTTTTTCAACACGGCTGATTATCAACGGCGATTTATAGTTTCCAGCGAATGAACAACAGTCGACCTCAATTGATTGCCTCAGGTCAGTTGCTGTTCACTGTAGGATAAACGAATTCGACAATGAACACCTTGCTGACCTCGTCTCCATAATTGACATCAAAACAATTGAAGATTATTTACAAGCACTTACTCTGAATTCCTGATATAAATCAAGAATTCTAAAAACTGCTGGAGTCTTTGGCTTGACACGATCTCGATTTTGTAACGAAAAGGATGACTTCTTCGCCACCAGGAGGAGACTCGTGGCGAGAATACAGCCTGGTGGATCACCCAGGCAAACCTGCCGTGCGTTTGTTGGTGATTATCCACAACACATCCCATCTAGAGGAAGGACTCGAGTCATTGTGGCGGGAGAGTTCACAACGACGTAAGAATAAGAGGTAAACAGGAAGGTGCGGTGCGTTCAGTAAATGAGGTGAACATTAGGGTGTAGTCTCACACGAGGGGGAGACTTAAACATACCTGACTTTGGCTTGAGTGAGTAAGTGCTTAATTTCTTTTGTGTGTGTGTGTGTGTGTGTGTGTGTACATGGAGGGGTCATCACCCTGTAGTTTGAATTACATCAGAGACGTGCGAACATCGTAATCCAGCATCAGTGCTGAAGGTGACACGAGAGAACACCTGCACCTGGTCACGGGTGACCCACCATGATTTGTTGTGCCAGCATCCGGCAGCCATCTCACCCTCCTCGCCTGCCCACACAACCCACCAGCAACATCGCCACCACAACTACCATCACGGCCCCCTCCACCACCATCGTCGGCTTACCCTGCCCCTCCCCTTCCACCAACACTCCCCCATCACTATTTACACCACTACCATTACCTCCATTACCAGCTGTGCTGTTGCCACCACCATCATCATCACACTCACCACTACAACCTCTACCGTTACCTACCACTATGACAACCATCCCCCACAACCAGTCAGTCAGTCAGTACTACCACCACAGCTCTTAACTATATCATCCCTCCCATCATCATCTCGTGAAACCCTGAGTGTTAGTCATGTCTTCATCACCACCAATACCACAGCCACCATCAGTATCACTAACACTATCACCACCACTACATTCACTACCAATGCTGCCACATTTCCACCACCACCACTGCCAGTAGTATATACCTCAGCTACACGCACAACCAGCGCATGTACGATGACTACCACAACGCCTACCAACATAACTAGTTCAACCTCATCTACCATCACCATCAGGTTAACTCCCAGTACCATCACTAACGCCATCGATACTACCACACACACACACACACACACACACACACAGTGTAACGAACCTCTTAGATTTCTACGAGAGAGTGAGCTCTGTTGCAAAAAGGGGAAGGCCGGGCGGATTGTTTGTATCTGGACTGCCAGGCAGCAGAAATAAGAAGAAAACTCCTACGATGGATAGATGACTGATCTTGGTAGTAGGGAACAAATGACGCATGCCAGAGGACGTGTCTCTAAATACACTGAGGCGACCACCGGAGTGGAACAGGGTTCTGCTCTAGGTTATTGCTCGTCTTGATCTATGTAAAGAGGATGCAAAGTTCATCAAGGAAGTAAAATGAGGAGGACTGGGTAAGAGGACGGAAACAGATTCTTTGAGTTGGTCTGGTACATGGCTGATGAAATTTAACTCAACCATGTGTGTGAAATAGGAGGCTGGAAAAAAGTAGTCTCAATATGATTACGCAAAGCACAGTACACAAACACACACGGATAGTAATCACAAATAGTAGTCACACACAATGCTTCCCGGGTTTCGTCAGTGTGGGCCCGTCGTGCTCTGTCAGCATTTCACCCAGGACTCGTCTGAGGACTCGTTAACCAGGTCTCTACATTTCTAGCCCGTAACTGTGGCGCGTTCTGTGGAAACGCTTCATGTCATAATTTGTCTACTCGAGCTTAGTCTCTCTCTCTCTCTCTCTCTCTCTCTCTCTCTCTCTCTCTCTCTCTCTCTCTCTCTCTCTCTTTTCGTCGCTTGAGTCGTTTTCTGTAGACATGCTTCGCTTTTCTCCGCTGTTTCTGTGCTTAAGTTTTTGCTCAGTGATTGTGTTACTGCTGTCCTGTGGCCTTCGCTTAGATGCACTGCATTCGCTTCATCAGTGCCGCTCAGTCGCTTGCGTTGTCCCGTAGACATCCCACGTTCTTCTAGGCTGAACATCCCCACATCTTGTGTTGTATTTTATGTGGCCATGCCTCATCATTGCTGTCCCATTGTTTGTGAATGGACACGAAACCCTTACCTTGTCAGTGATGCCCTGTCGTGTCTTGTGGACACACTTCCCGAGACTTCGTGTCCTACCTATCCTGTCGTTGTGGTGTGGACAAGCTACCTCAGTCTAGAAATAAAGTTGCTTTATTCGACGTACACAGGGATCCACCAGCGACCAGAAACGATGAACTGAAGCTATGGTGACAAGGATATGCACTAGTACAAGGAAACTATATCAGTTACTTGGTAATGTGATGTTTCAAAACAACGGATTCTTACAAGAACAGACACAAGGTGATCGTAACGTCAATAAGCAACCAGTAACAGGGGAAAAAAAAAAAGGATATGATTTCACAAATCGCACCGCTAGATAACGTTGTTATAACCCATCAGGTGAATATTTCATCACTTAATTGTTCTCTCTCTCTCTCTCTCTCTCACACCAGCTCACCCTTTCACACCGTAGCCACTCGACGGCAACCAGGACAAACTTAGATATTCTCATTACCATATCACCATCACTTCCACCCACTTTATACTGGCTATCTTGGCTACTGTGACGTGTTCAACAGCCCTTAATGCCCCTTCAGCTCGGGTACAACTCCAACAGGAGCTGATTTTTATGAGCCTCTTGCCCCCTCTCTCCTCATTCGTCCAATTACAGCCAGCACTCTGTGTACTTAACAGGAATACTAATGGGTATACCCGGCCTCCTGGCACTCTGTATACTCAACAGGAATACTAATGGGTATACCCGGACTCCTGGCACTCTATATACTCAACAGGAATACTAATGGGTATACCCGGACTCCTGGCACTCTGTATACTCAACAGGAATACTAATGGGTATACCCGGACTCCTGGCATTCGGTATACTCAATAGGAATACTAATGGGTATACCCGGACTGCTGTTACATGATGTTTTGCAGCAAGTGAAATGTTGCCTTTGGTGAGGCTCTGTCACTGGGGGTGCACTTTCGTCCCCCCCCCCCCCAAAAAAAAAAAGAATAAAAGAATAATTCTTGCTCTAAAGGAGCCTATATTTCCCTGCTAGTGGCAGTAGTGCATCCTTGGAATGCAGGAGCCACTTGAAAGACGCCGTACGCAACACCAGGACTTACTTTAGGAGGAGGTTCTGGAGTAGTTGTTAATAGGAAAATATATGAAATAGATAAATGATTATATATATATATATATATATATATATATATATATATATACATATATATATATATATATATATATATATATATATATATATGTGTGTGTGTATTCAGTCTCTATTAAGCGAGGTAGACCCGAAAACATGAAAAAACGAGCCATTTGCTCTCATTCATTCTTATGATGAGCTACCTTACCTGCAACCAAACCCCACAGATGTTTCCATGGTGTCCCCTGACGTTCATATTTATGCTGGGGATATCAGAGGAGTTTTCTCTTGATTAGTATAAGATGGAGTCTCTGATGGGCGTAACAGATAGCGAAAGGCTTCTTGTACTGTTTGGTTTTCCACTTCCAGTTGGTTCTGCTCACGAAGAGTGCGTCACTCCTCGTTTAACAACATCGCTCTGATACGTTCTATACAGTGCATGTATCACACCCTTCCATCTTGTCCTCAGTCACTTCATTCTCCTTGTTCTCTCCACTTCTGGCGCGTGCATCATGCAATTCTCTCCTCACTCATCCTCTCCATATGTCCAAACCATTTCAGGACATCCTGCTCATTTCTCTCAATACTCCGCTGACGACCACACTTCTCTCCCACGCAATGTCCCTACTCGATCAATTCCTCCTCACGACCCATATTATCCATAGGCATCGAATACCCTAAATAATTCACCACCTCTTTATCTCTGAATTTAGGGTACTGCATCGTGCTGTTGGGACTATTGTACCATCACTAATATCCACCTTTGGTCTCGCAGATAGCAACTTCTTTCCATACACTCAGCTTAACCAGGCTTTGCTCCCCTCAACTTCCCTGTAGTTCACTTTAGTTATAAAGTTTATACAGTGGCATCATACACTCATTCCGCCATTCTTAGGCACTTCACTTTTAGCCATAGATACGGTGAAAATCCTGACACACAAGTCAACAATACTGTCGCTTCCTTTCTTGAGAAGTTCTTGTGCAATCCCATCCGGTCTTGCCACTTTGCCACATATCATGATACACAAGGCTTTCTCCACAAGGCTTGCTATGACTCACTTGCTCTGCGTACCTCAGCATCTTGAGCGTCGTACATCTGCCACAGTGTCATTACACATTCAATACCCCCTCCGAATAATCATTCCATGTCTTGTTCACCTTCTTTGCTTTTCCATCTGCTTCCTTCACTAAAGATCCCATGTATTCTCTTTACTGTATTTACCTCTTTCCAAAAAAATTCATTATACTCCCCGAAATTTGTCGATTTTCTTTCACTCTATTCCTCATTTCCACTTCTCTTTCAGCCCCTGCACCTTCATCTTGGCGTGCCACCTCTTTTTGTAAATGAAGCCATTCACACTCCTTTCCTGTAGGTAACATCACTCTTCTTCTCTACAAATAACGTATTTACATTTTTTTATCTCATGAACAACTTGATTTCCTGACCCCACTACTTGATACCTTTCTCACACACCTACATCCTACCATCCGCATGCCATTCTTCTGCCCATTTAAACACTGCTTCCATAACTACCTTCCATAACTACCCAGTTTACCAGTCCTGCCTACTTTCACCTTTTGTTGCCATTTTTCACGGATTCGCTCTTGGTGTCTTCTCGCACAAGAGAAGAGAGAGTGAGTGAGACTTGGAAATATTCCCAGTCTCACTCACTCTCGACTCTTCCTTACCACCCATGGGATATCCTTTATATCAGATATCCCACAGTTACCCTTCTTAGCACGGAAAGTCTACAAGTCTGTCCTTTGCGCGCCTCTCGATTAGAACACAATGGAATAACTTCCGTCGACTTCCAACCCCAGTCACTCGCTTGCATATATCCATTTTTTCATGTCTGTTAATCAAAGCTTTCCAATCCCTCTTCATCACATAGTCCCACAAACTGTTCCCGAATTTTGTTCACAGTGGGTCCTCTCTGCCCCAGAATGTTACCTTCAACCGCCGTATCATCAACGCTGCATTCAAATTACCCATCGCTAATAGTACTCGATCCCTTGCATTAACAGTACTAACCTACGCACTCGGTTCTGCCAAAACACCCGCCACTATTTGTCACTCCCCTCGGCACCAGGGGCCGTATGCAGAAAACTTCTTAGAATACTTAAGTATGCTTAACTCCAAAGAATTTTACTTAACTTTAAGAATTTTGTTAAGCATGTTTCTGAAAGCTGCCCTACGCATAAGTATTTGCTTAGCAGACGACAAATATTTTGACCCAAACTGCATTTCATACTTCTTAAATCTTATTCTTAAGTTTTGCTAAGCATCGTGCTTAGTCCTTTTCTGTGTGACACTTAAGTCACTTGCTCAGCTAAGCATACAAATAAGCAGAAATCTAAGAATTTTTCTGCATACGGCCCCAGGTATATAAGCACTAAGAATCATCCCCTTCATAACACTGTTTTTCCCCCGCATGAATCTGGAGATGATCTTTACAATGAACATTCCCACAACTCCTTTAGCAGAGGCATCACCATAACTTTTGCTTTCGCCCTTTCACTAACCCCAGACTTTATCCTGAGGACACTTTTCCTTCATGTTAGTTCCACTCGGAGCCAGAACATCTAGGTTCCTCTCTCCAGACATACCGTCACTCCCAGCCTCGCATCTTGGTTACATCCACACACATTGAGACACCCCTAACTGAGTCTTCGAGGAGGATGAGCACTCTTTGCCTGGCTCTTTGTTCTTTTGGTCATTTTTAGAGACAAGGAGGGGAGGGTTCCCGGCCCACCGCTACCCCTCCATTAGTTGCCTTGTACGGTTCGTAAGGAATACGAGAGTAAATACTCTTTCTCCCCTATCAATAGGGTTCTCCCCTATCCCCAGGGGTAAGTATATGCGTGTATATGTTGCCAGGGGAGTATTGATTAGCCAGTGAAGGCTGGTGGATGGTGCCCATCAATGATCGAGCTAGCGAGGTAAGAGAGGCTGGAGAGATAACAACCTTAGGAGGTCTTAGAGATTGGGGTAGGGTTGTGGCTGTTGGCAAGACAAGGGCAAGTACTGCTCAGCTGGACGTCAGAGAGCCGTGGTAGGAAAATAGGGACAAGGTTGCACTAAGATTTACATGAGGGATGAGGAAAGGAGGGAGAGGGGGAGGATAAGTAAAAAGTGGCTAGGGTCAGTTTCCAATAAGGCCATACCAACTGACATTTCAGAACGAAGTGTGGAAGAATCTGAGTGATGGCTTGAGAGGAGTGGAAGGTTGGGGTAGGTAATGAGAGGAAGGTTGTTGACACAAGCTTGAAGGGAATGCGGCGAAATGGGCGATTTCAACGGCGAGACGGTGGAGGAAGGGGAGTGGCACATAGTGAGGTAGTATCACGGAAGAAGAATGGTGGCTCGGAACTCGGTAGTAAAGTACACGGAAAAGACAGATAACAGACTTAGCGGTCTTTCGACGAGGTTAGCAGGAGGAGGTAATCAACATCATCCGAAATTCCTAATCTGCTTAGGTAACCGGAGGATAGTGACACAAGAGGGATGGATTGACAGAGCGATGTAAGATTGAGGGAAGAGAAGTATGGGTACAGCGCAAGGTAGGGAAAAAGCGATAAGAAAGACGTGGTAGCACAAAGTGAAATAGTATTGGCGAAAGTGGGAACGATGGTGGCATAGAATAAATGAGTAACTCAAGAAAAGTTATCTGACACAGAGATAGCAGCATTGAGAAGGATGGATTGAGGGGGGAAAGGGTGGCACAGAGTAAGATAGCGGCGAATGAGGAAGACAGAGCAAAGTAACTTTGAAGGAAGGAGGGTCGGTGGCACAGAACGAACTAGCGGTGAGGGTAAGTGGCGGCTGAAGATTATGGACATGTAAAAGGTTTGCGAATGAGAATATCATGAACGGGGGGCATAGGAACGGAACAAGAGGAGGCGCGGAAAAGAACCGCATGAACGGGAGGCGCACAACGGAACAGGAGGAGACGTAGCGGAGTGTGTGTGTGTGTGAACTGGTGATAAACGGACCATAGGCAAAAGCCACGAAAAAGAATCAAGGATATTTTGGTGGAAGAAAGGACAAGAAAGTGAGAAATTGACAGAAAAAGATAAGTGAAAGTAAGAAGGAATATTTCAGTAGTCTCAGAAAACACAAGGGATGAGTGGCGACGGGAGTTGTGGGAGGGAGGGAGGGAGGTCAAGGCAGCATTAATGAGATCAGTAGCGAGGAATCCATCAGTGATGGTTGAGTGATTGCGCCGTGTCTGACGGACTGCCCAAAGCCCACTCGCCTCCCCTCATGTGGGTTTGTTTGTCCCTTTTTTTTTTTTTTTTTTTTAAAGCGTGAGACTTATGGTCTGCTGCTGACGTATGGTGATTGTTTTTCATATTAATCGAGTTAGCTGCTAACATGTCCTGAAGACAGCTCGAGTGTATCGATTAATCTATCTGGCGTTCTCTGTGAGTATTGATAACTTCTCATACGAAACGAGATGTATCGTAAACCATTCATTTGGTATAGCACCACCGGGGAAACATGTTGTTGATATATATATATATATATATATATATATATATATATATATATATATATATATATATATATATATATATATTGTATTTCCTGTTTCCCATATTCTTTCCATTTTTAATTTTTGATAGGCTGGTATACTAAGACCCGATGAGCTCAAGCGTAATCATTCATCATTCTTCGTGTTTTCTGAGGTGTCCGTGAAGGGCCCAAGCTTTTACCCGTACTCTGTCAGTGATCTTGTAGGTAATCACCAATTCATCCGGTCAACTGTCATCGTCATGAGTCTTTTCTTGTATAGATAAATTCTTAAAGATTAAGCATCTGTAGCTTCACACTCCGTTCGGCAAAAGAAGACGCATGTGATTCAGTCATAAGGCCAACTACTTCTCTGAAATATACTAATAACCAAATAAAATATTCTTCAAATAATCCATCCACGATTACATGGCTCCTGGGCCACTAATCTCTCGCTTGATCACTCGACGGCAAAATGTAGCCTTTTCATCAACATTTCTAAGGAAGTTTACGTCATCACACTGTGATTTTATAGACTTAATTGGGTCACTGCTTTCGTGAACATTGTGCTTGCGTCTTGGTTCCTATGGCATAGGTTAACTCGTGGCAAGCTGGTGGCTGCTGCTTTCCGTAGTTTCTTTGCGAAGACCATCACCGGGAGGATTAGCCGTTGTACTGTCTCCTTTTCTCACACAACGAGGACGAGGAATTGTTCTCCTTCCTCTCATCTTTACGTCTTCTGTCAGCACCTGACAAGCTCAAATATCTTTTTTTGTTCTACCTTTTCCAACCGACAGGTTTTAGTTTGGGCACTCGCTCACCCTCACTATATTGCCTTGAGTATAAAGATATATCTATCTATTTACAAAATTATTTAATTACTATAGACTCCTTTGGAGTGAGAAATTCTTTCACGAGACCGTTTCCTATGATATAGCCTTGCTGAAGGAAACTTTTTACTTGCGGTGTAACCTCGCACAAACAGTGCCCGGTGACGCTCTCTCTGTGTGTGTGTATGTATATATATATATATATATTTTTTTTTTTTTTTTTTTCTGTCTCCCGCGTTTGCGAGGTAGCGCAAGGAAACAGACGAAAGAAATGGCCCAACCCACCCCCATACACATGTATATACATACGTCCACACACGCAAATATACATACCTACACAGCTTTCCATGGTTTACCCCAGTCGCTTCACATGCCTTGATTCAATCCACTGACAGCACGTCAACCCCGGTATACCACATCGCTCCAATTCACTCTATTCCTTGCCCTCCTTTCACCCTCCTGCATGTTCAGGCCCAGATCACACAAAATCTTTTTCACTCCATCTTTCCACCTCCAATTTGGTCTCCCTCTTCTCCTCGTTCCCTCCACCTCCGACACATATATTCTCTTGGTCAATCTTTCCTCACTCATTCTCTCCATGTGCCCAAACCATTTCAAAACACCCTCTTCTGCTCTCTCAACCACGCTCTTTTTATTTCCACACATCACTCTTACCCTTACGTTACTTACTCGATCAAACCACCTCACACCACACATTGTCCTCAAACATCTCATTTCCAGCACATCCATCCTCCTGCGCACAACTCTATCCATAGCCCACGCCTCGCAACCATACAACATTGTTGGAACCACTATTCCTTCAAACATACCCATTTTTGCTTTCCGAGATAATGTTCTCGACTTCCACACATTCTTCAAGGCTCCCAGAATTTTCGCCCCCTCCCCCACCCTATGATTCACTTCCGCTTCCATGGTTCCATATATATATATATATATATATATATATATATTCGCCATGAATTCAACCAACCTATCCTCAAATCCTGGAGCATATATGTGAAACTAACAGAACCCAAACCTACCTAGAATGTTGTAACCAAACATAACTTGGTCTAACACAATTGGCTTGTATTTTACTGATAAACACCAAGACATGATTGCCGTACTTTTCCCTCGTACTATAGAGTACCTTGTCACAGGTAATCGCATCCTCGATCTGTCAATAAAGTTTTCAGGCTGCCTTCTCACGGCTGGAGCAGCAGTTGTCTGATATCGGAAGCGTTCTCAACACATCTGAAGTTAGACGAATAGTCTGTGGGCAATTGACGTTGAATAGGCGGAACGTCTACAATCTCTTCCCTCTCTCCTTCAGCACACACTCCTATGATGCTGTTAACTCCTCGTTGGTTAGGTCTTCGTCATGTAAGTTTAGAAAGTTACCTACGTTAACTCCTTTAGCTTGCTCGAAGCCAACGTTATGAGCTAGGCTACCAATGTCTTCCTAATTGGTTTGCAGACTCCCTTGCTGAAAAACCTTTGAAGTTGTAGCTTATACTTTCGTGATATCTTATTCCACATCACGTTCACAGTCGTCTCTTTACTTTCCTCCGAAGACCTTATAGTATTGTCGACAACGCTGAATAAGCGCTAGAATTCCAGAAAGGACAATTTTCTCTTCCCTTCAGCGGCTGTAATCATTTGGTGAACTATTTTTCAGAGATATCAGTACCTTGAAAGCTGTAGTTATCCCCTGATCTATGGGCTGTAGGAAAGAAGTGGTGTTCCTGGGCATGCGCTCCTACATCAGTCACATGTGGACACGTTTCTTGTATTTACTGGATGATGTGGAACATTGTTTAAGATCTATCGTGCTTTGTTGCCGAGGGGAAAAGCGAGTCGAGAATCGTTGCAAGGAAATGCTACGTTGTTCACACCGTCTTGGTCGATCGCCACTGCACTGGTAGACTAGCCTTGGTAAGGAGCCATTCATGGCACTAAGATTCTGGGGAAAGGTGCGCTAAAAAGAAAAAAACGTACTTTAGTCTGTAATATCCTGGATCACTGCCTCCCAGAGGGAGAGTCGAGCAATCTTGTGCTACTTTAAAGCCTGAAATAGAATATTTTTTTCTCGGATGTAAAAGGTATTATTGACATTTCCAGAGAGTCAATTTCATTACTACTAAATATCTGGTGTAAAGTATAACATGCAACACAGTAAGTTACACACTCACTGGTGAGGTGGTACACGGAAGCAATAATAAACACATATTACAGTTACACGATACAGTGTTATGGTGCAGGACACGGGGAACTTAAGATGCAGTAGGAAGATATTCTCAGCAACACCAGTATCAACAAAATGATTAAAGAAAAAAGTCTTGGTAATTTAGACCCTTGAGATCTGAAGTCTTTGATTCTACTTCGTTTACCATTATAATGTTCAAGCGATCTGAAGTCGCTGATTCTACTTCGTTCATCATTATGATGTTCAAGCGAGTTTCTATCAGTTGCTTAGCGTGATGGTGCACCTGCAACACTCAGGTTCACAGTATTCTGTAAAATCTTCCTGTCATATCTATCACCTCGACGTCGTCTTTGCTGCTACAGTATCACGCCGTCTGGTGCAGTTACGTAATCTTCCATATTGGTGTCTGCCTCGTCAAAATTATTCACTACTACAGCTACCAAGTTTTCCCAGTCTCTCGTTTGATGTATAGGTCCTCACCTGTGGTATGGAAAGTGCGGGTTATGGCTCTCGTTAGATTCAGTCTAGAGGGAGGATCTGGGAGCAAAGATCAAGTTTAAGAAGGCTTATTATAAACATGGTCATGAGAAGAATATCAAATATGTAAAGGTGTCAACAGAAAATGTTTATTAAGGCAAAGCAGCATCATGGGCTTCAAGTGAGGAAAGAATGAACAGTGGAATGGACAGAATCCTATAAGGCAAACCTACTTCAGAGGATTGAAATATATGATCTGAAGTCGAAAAGGATTACAGCCTGAGCTAGATGATAAACAATGCATATCATTGCCGTGGGGATACTATGCAGTTCATATTAGGTGAAGTTGGTCTCGTTCCTTATATTTTTCTTGAGTGAATAAGGACATTCGTCATACAGCCCAACCAGACTTACCACTGACCTGTAAGCATCTTAACGTATTCATACATGAGTCTTTGAGGGATACGAGGACTAAGCTGGCCGGTATGATAAGGAGAGTAATGAAATTTGGGAGGTTTTGTGTTCCATTGCTGTACTGGGGCGTAGATATAGATAGGGTCTATTGGTGTTAGATCCCATAGGGACCGTTATACATGAGTATCATTGTTGAGCCGCCTGTGATGACTTTATAGGTGATAAAGATATCTAATGAATGAAATCAGGAACACTAATAGCTTAAAGGAAGTGTGTTGCAGTGTTTCTGAGACATCTGGCACTGAGAGTGAGGCAGTCTTTTGATAAAGTCTGAGTGAGGTTCGTTGATATAGCTCTTATGGAAAATAATGATTGAAATAAGATAACTTAGGCCTATCCTCATAGCCGTCCATTGGGCAATATAAGGGAATAGAATAGTTGTGGGTCAACAATAAACAAATTAGAATAATTTATAAACCAGACATATAGTAGGCAAAACCACCTAGGAACGAAATTTTAACATTGATCCTAATGTCCTCACTGTTGAGAGGATCGAGACGAGCAAAAAAAACCATCTTTTTCAGAGAGTTCTTCAAGGATGATGTCTCTATTTGCAACCTCAAACTCAGACTTTAGCTCCACGATCCATTTGCTACATCCGAGAGAGTTCGGAGGTCCGTCTTGGGCAATGATGTTTTCGCCTCCTTGAAGGTGTTGTCGTCTTTATAACTTCAGCGACAGGTTTGTTACCCGAAGTGATGGATTCATCTGTACGTAGAGCGAACGAAAAAAAAAAAAAGCACATCAGCTCGCGTAAGAGCTCGGGGTCGCTTTGATAAAATCAAATGCAAGGCAATTGCGTTCCCGTTCAGTTAGCTTCCAAAGAGGGTTCGGGGCAGTATTGAACACTTTATCTTCGCTGTAGCTCCCTGGGAGTCTGAATACAATTAAGATTTCTAAGCAGCGCCACATCATTTACTCCACCAAGGTCGACTTGAGTTCAATTATGATCACATGTAAAACAAGTGTGAGTTAGCCCTTTCTCTCTCTCTCTCTCTCTCGTGCACGCTTTGGTCTTGTGATTAGGGATAAATATATGTCTCAAGTATTCCAAGGTAATGTGTGTATATATATATATATATATATATATATATATATATATATATATATATATATATATATATATTCTAAATCACGGCTTTCCTTTACCTACCAAGTGTCTCTGTGATACTGCTAGTCTTTTGACCTTAGGACTGTGGGTTTATTTTTACGAGTTTTCTCTTCAGGACTCGAGAATTTCGTGTGGTGGTCGGACTGTTGCCAAAGCCATTTTGCAGGACGTTATGGTACGGTATGACTGCTCGCAATGTAATCGAGAACTCTCTCGTTGAGGCCTGTGAGGGATGTGCCCTAGAACTGTTTGTTCTAAAGCAAGGCTGAAGACACGATGATGATTGGGTCATGTTTTCTAGAGAGGATGGTTCCGATGACAGATCCTCCCGCCTTCTTTTTACCCTGGATGCAGCTTTGTGTGTGTGTGTGTGTGTGAGAGAGAGAGAGAGAGAGAGAGAGAGAGAGAGAGAGAGAGAGAGAGAGAGAGAGAGAGAGAGAGAGAGAATTTATGCAGCAGGGGCCTAGGTCCTTTCAGGCAAGGGCAATATCTCTTAAATTTGTGGTATCTCGCAGCATTAGGAAAATATTATCTCTACACTTACTGTTTCCTGGCTTAACTATTGTGATAAGGAACCACGATAGGTGAATATGGACAGCATATTACGTTTATTCTTTATTACATCAACCCCACACTACCAACGTATTGTTTACTCTGCTGGGGCCTGGGAGTTCTTCTTTCACCTTCGTGCTTTGGTGACCTCTCAAATGTTTTCACTGTATAGGAATCTGACACACTACTAGGGATATGCATTTTCATGGTGTTAGTGAAAGGACCCCCAGGTGGCAACGCCACATACGTAGGTATCAGTAATACACGCTAACATTTACATTGGTGGAGCTTACCTGTGGAGCGGCAGCCACTCTGCCTACAGAAGTGTGTGGTATCGTCACATGTATATACACCTCTCGTCGATCTCTTGTATCTAATTTTGAACTACAGCTCAGTATGGACATTCGCAAGCCAATTTACAACCTCGAACAGCTTAACTACGTTTTCTTTATTTCAATAGCTACTGTCCACTTCCTTTATCCGTGTATGGACGAGTGTGCATGCGAGTATGTTACGGGAATCGCGTGTTACATTCGTGTTACTCCATGTCTGTACTCTTACGTGGTGTAGTGGTTAGCGTTACTGCCCATGACTGAGTACAGGCAAGCTAGGTGTGGGGTCCCGTATGGGTTCACATTCTGGGCATGGCAATCGGGCTATATTCAGACCCAGGTGTTCATCCTTTCCTCAGGGCTGGTCGATAAATGGGTACATGGATTAGGCTTGTGTGTGTGTGTGTGTGTGTGTGTGTGTGTGTGTGTGTGTGTGTTTACAGTCTACGGTCGTATCACATATAAGATAAGGAACACTAAACAGTAATCTTGTGTGAAAAAGTGTCAAATTTTCTATGTGAAGTCGGTCATAGGTTCTTTGGGAAAACTAGGCATGAAGATCTTAAGTTGCTGCTTTCAGTTTATATGGAATTGCTTTTCGATCTTTTTATGCTTTAAGTAACAAGCGAGACCTTTAGCAAACTTGGCAAAGAGAAAACGGGGATAATAGTTCTTATATTTCACTTTTACACATAGATGACTCGTTCTCCGTTTTCCATTGGTTTCCTTCATATAACAGAGCAGACCCAAAAACACGGGAAGGTGAACTAAGGTAGCGCCGCAGGAGATATAGCGGCCTAGCCTAGAAAGCCTTAAGGGCCTTCCACAACTGAGGAGAAGGTGTATCATACTTGTGGTTACGGATGAAGTGACGAGGTAAGAGCTGGGTCACGGAAAAGCCGAAGGAGAATTGTGAGGAGTTAGGCAGAGTCAGGGAATCGCAGCGATCAATATGGTCATGAGGGGAAGCTCAACTCTGAGACATGGAGGGCGTGGAGAACGCTAAGGCGGCAGGACATACACTCGTGTTCAGCCAAGTGTACTCTGTGCAGTGGCAACGCAGAGCAAATCGTTATCTGAACAATAGATCAAATCGTAAACAGTGATGGACAATGACTTGAAAGACATGGCTATGTTAGACAAGCTTGGAAACTCGCTACTTGAGTTCCATGATCGATTCAGAATACTTTGAGATGGAAAATGGAATTATTGTAGTCAAAATATCAATCTAGAGATGAGACTATTCGTATTTAACGCGATTCTTGTACGTAGCCCACGCGGGAAGATGGAATGAAAAAAAAGAGGATAAAGAAAAAGGAAAATTCGGACTCGTAAAAAGGGTTATAAACACTTGAAGAATCCATGAATTAAGGGGTATGATGAAGGAATTTCTAGGAGCGAGGAGGACGAACGCTGAGGCTCCAGAAGTGGCTATTGGCAAGAACACTGCTGAAGACGACGTCCAAGACAGAGTTTAGGATAATGTTTGGTTAGCAAGAAGGTAGATTGGGTGACGACAATGATGGCAAGTAGGACGGTGGAATGGTACTCTTGGGTGTTTGGCCAGAGTATGTATGAGCAAGATGGAGGTAACGTGGATGTAGGGTAGGGTAGCAGCCAGATGGATGAAAGAAGGTAACAGGAGAGGAGGGTGGATGAATAGGTGTGTACTGCGTTGGTTTTCGGTAACGGGATACACTGATGGCCAGAGGTTGGGGGGAGCGATGGGGCGTAAATGGATGACGGACAGACGCCTGACTGGGTGGGAGATATGGATGGTTAGGTGGTAAGGTGTGGTGAGTGGATAGGTAATCAAGGTGGACGAATAACAAAGTAGGTGCGATGGTGTGTGGGGAGTAATGAGGGTGGGTCAAGGTGGTGGTGATAAGTTGGGGGGGGGGGGGGGGCTGTTTGGCAAGACGGATGAGTGGCAAGATAAGTGGATGATTTGGTGGCGGGTGAGTGAGTGGTAAGGTGGTGGACTAGTGACTTGTTAACAAGGTGAGTAGATGGCTTGTTTGCAAGGTGGGTGGGTAGCGAGGTGGCTGAATTAAGACGGTGGCAGGTATCTCGTAAAAATGAGTGAGGCTGGTGTATGTAGACGGGTTGTGTGTGTGTGTGGATGGGTGGGTGTGTTCATGTGAATCACCAATTTGTATTTACTTTTTGTACTCTACGGGGAGGGAGTTTTGTTGTCGTGGGGCCCCATGTCTTGAACATTATTATAGATTCTGAATTACTGTGTGCCGACTGCATTAACATGCCTTCATTCATTTCATTCCATGCATCCATCATTCGTACTATAAAGATATTATTTCATATGTCTGTAAGCAAGTTGCTCAATCCTTACATCCGTGTCTGCGGCATCACTTAAAATTAGCGATCAAATCTCCCCTCGCCCTTCTTTCTCTCCCAAGGTAAGAAAATCTAAAACCTCAAGTTTTTCCCATGTGACTTGGCACTCATATTTCTGGTACTGTCCTTGTTGCTTCTTTAGATGCGGTGACCAGACTTGAGCATATTCAAGGTTTGGTATTATGAATATGAACAGCTTGCTGAATATTTCTTTATCCATAAACTGGAGTGCACTTCCAATAATTGCCAGCAGACAGTTGGTCTCTCTAACAATAGTGACAGGTTAGAGAAGATATCTTCTCCCAATTCTTCTTCGCATGCAGATTCCTGCACCTTATTTCCTGCTAGTGATATCATATCGAGGCCTTCTTTCGCTGTGACCCATCTTCTATTTACATTCATTCGGGCCGAATTTCATCTACCATATATCAGGCCAACATTTGCGTTTGTGTCCAGAGAGAGAAGAGCTTTTCGGACAGTTCGAAAAGATATCACGGGAAGGGGCATAGACTTGGTAAAAGGAACATCAGGGAGTGAGGGAATGTTAGTCAATCAAAGAAGAGCTAGCGGGGAAACTGGAACCAAAGAAAGTTGCTTTGTCTACGAGAGAATCAAAAGTTGTTGGTGATGCTCTTAGCTAAAGTCCAGAAAGACTTGCCAGCGGATGACGAGGAGAGGTTATCGTATTTCCTGTGAATAAAGGAACGCTTTGCATCAACGGATAACGTACGTACTGTGATCACGGGCAGTGATGAATACTAAATGGGAGTCTGAGGAAGGAGAGTCTTCCTAGTCCGATAAGCTTAATCCTTTGCCCGAATGACCTCAGAACAGAAACGGTTGAACTATAGGTTGGAAGAGGATCTCGTCTTGGAGGAAGAGGGGAAAAAAAGGCGCCCATTCCTGCAATGATGAAATCTGCTATGCGTTTAGCGGAGACAGAAGCTTCACATGACACAGTAATTTACCCAAGGAAAGTCAACTGACTGGAATAGCTTACGAAAACTGTTTTCTTTGTTGAGACTTCGTAACAGAACCAGGCAGCAGCAAAATATTGCCCCGTCAGAGGATTATGCCACTGTTGTGTGGTATGGGTGACAACTTCATAAAGCACCTGCTGCCTACAGATATTCGTCGACCGCTCACTCCTGCCGCCCACGTTGACCTGTCGCCCACAATATTCTTCCGTCAGCACATATATCTAATGCCAACCCATAAACCTATATGTCATGCACATCATAATCCTGGACGTATTTGCCACTCGCTCGCGTCTAACGCTCAAAGACACCATTTGCGTCACCATAAGCTTGCCTTAAACGTACAAATGCTGTTCTGCCTACACGTATCGCCTATAGGTACCCCATTCACTCGCACATTCTGTATGTCCTTGTTTATTTTTGTGTGTAATGATCACCTTAATGTATGACCTGGCATTTAAGACCACCGCTTAGTTCCCAAAGCCGGGTCGTTCATCACGTATACAATCTTTGACACTATCCCAGGCATCAGACTGCGTACAGAGGATGATGATTTTGTGCTGTGTTGCTCACGTTTTTTTAATGACCTCTTTTGAAACCCCCCCCCCCCCCCCATGCGTCTAACCAGCTGCCAGACCTTCGGTGGCATTAATCCACTTCTCTTCAACTTCACAGCGACACAAAGGCGATGAGCTCCTCACCTGCACCGGATAGGCTTAACAGGAATTGAAATGGCAAACAATTCGGGGCGTAACCTGCTGCCAGAGTGGGCAGGTGGGCTGCTCATCTCTACGTATCGTCTTTATCAGAGCGTGCTCGACCATACGCTGGTTATGAATATTTCAATGGCTTTATTAAGGCTGCGGTGATTACACAGTCACGGAGCTTGGCCGCCCACCGTGGTGTGTGTGTGTGCTCCGCGAGTGAGCCTCACCTGCTGCTTAACGTCTGAGGGGGGCTGCTGGGCTGGCGGTGGTCGGTGTTTGTGCTGGGGTGACTGTGTGGCGGTGTTTGAAGGAATGTGGCTGTGCTGGGGTGAAGAATGACTGAGCTGGGTGTGATTTTTTTTTTCTTTTTTCGGAGGGGGCTGTAAAGGGAATAGAGTTGTGTTTGGATGTGATATTAGTTCTCTCTTATGTTTATGGTTTTGCTTTATTTGACTACAGATTGATATATGTTTGTGATAGGGTAAACTAGGGTTGTCCATGGCCTTAATATGATTGGTATGTTTACATATCATTCACACGACAATTATGATGGCTCCTGATAGGTGAATTATATTAGTGTCTGTAGCAGTTTTGTTATGCGGGTGATCAACGGTTGTCTACATGATCCGATCTGGTTATGATGGAGTGGGAAGAGCTTTGTTAGTGTCCGATGGTAGTGTAGGGGTGAGCTATAGATGATCTGAGCTAGATTACGATATTGCTAGAGACTCCATGCCTCTACGTTGCCTGAAGTTATACTGTCTTGGATGGTTTATATTACTTATTACAAGACGTAGTAAAATTTTTTTGAATCTGTTTATTTTCTAAGGATTTCTTGGGCATCTCTTGAATGGAAACAGTTATCGATGATGTATTCTACCTTGGAACGTAAGTATAGCTTTCTTATACTTGATGAGAAAGAATCTACACGCAAAGGATATAATCAAAATATGTATGATGCTGAATGTCATATTCCCAGTAAGGTTTTAGAACAACAGTTTGTTTCATCTATAGTTTGGTCCTTTGTTCCCAAACACTACTATTACCCAGTGGACTTCATCTCTCTTGTATGGCTTTGTAAGAGGATCTTTATTGTTAAGCTTTGTGAATTCACTCACGAGGGAAAGTTTTGAATTCTTCTGCCTTTCATTCAGGTGGTTTTGTCACACATTTGAATTCTTCTGACTCTTTCGATGTTCCTGCAGACGTCTGTTTCCATCTTCCATGATTGTAAAATTGTCTGCCTGCTGTTTCTTATTCTGTATTTCTCCTGTGTTCCTGGCTGTATACCATGTTTGCCACTGTCTTCCCTCATGAGATAAAGATATTCACTTTCTCTGATGCAGGCAATATGAAAAGAACGATTGCTAGTGCGAGTGGCCATGGTGGCCTCCCATCTACGATTCGTGAGTGATACTAAGCTCGGTGTTTCAGTTGACGTAAGAAACCGAGAAAGACTTGTCAGGATCTTATTGCCTCCTCCTCATCCTTGTAGAGGCGTCTCAATCGCCACTTGCAGGTCCTCGTTGGCTAAACGGCTCGCCGCTTGGTCCTTAGTCCACAACACTCGAGCCTGGACGTCATCGAGCCAGTTTACAGCTCCCAGGATGGGGCTCGTCAGTTCTTTTGGAAAACTACCTGTTGATCCTGTTTCTTTAAAAGACCCTCCAGTTACAACTGCACAGACTTTAGTAAATCGGAGATTCAGCTTCTCTTTTCAGCGAATTAGCTCCATATGTGTGTGAACTATATACTGAACAATCTCTCAATTTCGTTCTGTTTCAATGATTGAAGAGTAGAAGAAGTTGCACTTCGTCTCGTAGGAATGTGTCACCAGTAATCCACTAACCGAGGTGTGTGGAGCAATGAAAACACTTCTTATAGCGCGTTCAGAGGCAGCAAGTTGTGTGTGTGTGTCTGGAGCCTTCTGCAGCCCCGCCATGTTGACAGACTGCACGAGAGCGGGGTAATAACACGTGAAGTGCCGGTGAGCCGGGCAGAGGCTGTGCAACCTGCCGCTCGCCCGGCCACCACCTCGCTCGTCCAGCCACACCTGCCTGCCACACGCCCCGCCACACCACTTCACCTGCCACACGCCCCGTCACACCACTTCACCTGCCACACGCCCCGCCACACCACATGATCTGCCGTCCGTCTCACCTCACCTTCTTCACACCAGGCCCCATCATCTCGCCTGCCGGCCATCCGGCTATACCAGACCATTCGTCCACCCACGGGGCATCACCACCTAATCTAACCTTCTGCAACATCCCACCTGCCTGCTCGGCCGACCACACCATCTCACTTGCCTCCCTGACTGGCCTCACCTCCTCACCCGTTTTATCTCGCCTCACTTGTACCCCCCACACCACTTCACCCGGTGGCCTACTTGCCTACATGGTCAAACCACCTTACCTTTCTGCCCGTCGGCCACAGTACCTCACCTGCCCACCCAAATAGTCACACCACTTACTTGCCCAGCTCCTTACTCAACCACTCTACCTTACCTGGTCACAGCACCCCACGGCACAATTGAGGAGAAGAATCAGTCCTCCTCCAGCCGGCCATCGAAAAGGAAAGAAGCAGAGCACACAATTCACATCCCCCAACTCTGTAATATTGCGAAATACATCCATTCAGTGTCCTGGTGAATCTTACCTGAACTTAGAAATCGTTTCGTTAAAGTAATCAAAACTCTGCAGACGATGCAGGTTGATCACAGACTTCTTCACCGGCCTATCATACTTGTCAGCGGACGACGAAAACATGGACGAGCGGCTGCTGACAACTTCCCTGCTGTGTCGCAACCCTGCTGCAGGGAACTACCCAGTGGTAGCGGCTGACGTAGTTTGGCTGCCCTGAAACTGGTCTCTGGAACGGAGCTCACGAGGAGCCGTGGCTATTCATTTTCTACCTTTCTCCTCCTCATTGTCGCATTGACCACACGACCTGCATCCAAAGAGTCCTTTTCCTTCGAGGTGGCTCCTGGGGAAAATTCGGACTCCCTTCCGGAGGGGATTTGCCGAGTCGAAGTGAGGTCGGTGTACCACAGGCGAGCCGCTGGAGGAAACAGTGATCGTGCGAAGCAACGCCAGTTCGAGGACTAGGTGTACTGAGCCGTGTCTTAAACGCATCCAGTTAGTAACACATTAGGGACGCAAGTTCCCCCACTAGGGCGTTCAAGAGTCTTCGTGGAGAACCACTCTACGATCATTGGACCATTCAACTAGCGGTGAGGATTGTTGTCATTCTCTGGACTTGGGTAACTGAAGAGTTTGTTGCAAGTGAGTGGAAACGAGACATTCGTCAAGCATAACACTGTAATGATCAGATTGAGAATTACGATGAGGGACAAGTCCTACGTGCATCGAAAACTGCTGGAACGACTGGGTAGCGAGATGAAAGAGAATCTCAATCGATTAAGACACACGCTCGACGCCTTATCATTCACAGTCAAGGAATATTGGCTTTTGATGAGGCTCGAGTCTCGCACAGTCCTTAAAAACAAAGAATTAAGGCGATCCCCTCCCCCTTTTTAAAGCTCGTTCGAAGAAGACTGTAACAGTGAGAAGATATCAGTTTACGGCTGGACTTCACCTGAACCAGCTCATGGAAGACATACAACAAAGAATGCCATTGGGGGAAAGTAGAATTCATGATGCCAAACCTTCGGGACAGTTCCACAGATGCGATTCAATATGAGGAACATGGCAAAGTTAAGGATGGAAAAGGCAGAAAAGTACAGTTGATATTTCTTTTAATAAAAGCAGAACATAGTGGGGAAGGAATTTCTTTTCCAAATGTTATTTTGTGCTAGAAATACTGGCCCATCACCCAGGCCACTGACTCATCACCCAGGCTATTGACACATTACCTACACTTGACAACCCACAGCTGGCAGTTCCTAATCCAAATGCCAAAGCTACTAAGATCGTTAGGAAGGACATTCACTCAGAGCTGAAAAAAAGAAAGGAATTGAACAGGATTCAAGCGTTTGATCTGTGTTGGCTCGCACTGAAATTTTTCAGTACGATGCTCTGTGAGAAAAGGATATATATCAAGTCAAAGGAGATATAAAGTGAAAAAGACACTTTGAAAGGAAAGCAAGACATCCATGGCCGTACTCAAACATTAGGAACAATGTCCAACTGCACTCCAGTTGCCAGACATGCTCTCATACAATAAATTGTTCTTAACTTCATACTCCTGTTTCATGAACACTGTAAACTCTGAAACATTCGCCAAAGAAGTACATAAAACATACGCTCTCAATGGGATTAAATCAGTTGTCTTCCCGGACGACAAGAATTGCTCAACATAGCAGTCCACTTGAGGAACGGAACGCCAGCATGAGACTACCCTCAACCACGCAGAGTCTGAGGTAAAGAAATGCCCAAAATTTGTCAGGAACATTGTTAGAGAAAACGGGAATAAACCACAAGTAAACATAAACTGTCGGGTATTTCAGGTGGCAGGTCGTTCCTTGACACTAGTATACATGTGTAGTACCAGGGATATGGACCACTGGAGGTAAGATCTCATACTTGACACTTGCATACATGTGTAGTGCCAGGAATATGGACCACTACAGATAAGATCTAAGACTTGAAGCAAGTCTTGCAATCCCTCGTATTTCTTATTTACATCCTAGAAAAGTTGGAACACGGTTATGATTGTAACAACGTTATTCCTTCTTGAGTTGGGTAGATCCCAGTGTTTTGCCTCTGAGCGGAATATCAGGAATGGATATTAACTTGTTCGTATCTTCATTACTTTTAGAGTTAAAACTACAGAATGTGATGGTCACGAGGGGTTTTGACACAGCAGCTGACTCGTGGTCTTGTGTAGCTACTAGAATATACGATCCAATCGGTCTCACAGTAGCATTATGATTTGTGGCACCTTAGTTGTACTCAATTTTGCTCTGGAGGAGTCGAGTGTTGGTGGAATTGATAGACAGACGACTATAACGAGTGTCTACATCAATGGCTCCTATACTTTTCGAGTCATTTACCACCAACCTTCTCTCCCTCCACTTGGTGCTGTACTGTGCACCACTTAACATTTAACAATCATTGCTGAACACACACATACATTGAACTTCGATAACTCTTACGTCTGTAACATTGCTCAACAAACGTCACACGGGTAGAATATATCATTCAACGTTCCTTAAGATCGTATTCATAGTTCTTCTTATCTTTATCTTGCGAGTGGAACTTTAACACCACACATCATCTGGACGGTTCTGGTGTACAGCTATTGTTGCTCTGGCCGTGGGTTGGGCCCAAACCACCTGGTCTGAACAATATAGTGTCTGCATGATCCCGCTAACTGTATGTATATACACCACATCTGCAACGTATCATTTCGTTCAATCTCTCGGTGAGTTATGGCAGGTAAATTACAATTCTCCCTTGCTGTTGAGCTGCTGGATCACCGCTGGTGGCTGGCGTTACACCTGCCGTCATGCCTTTCTTATGTGGGATGATTAATTAGCGTCAGAGCGGTGTATGATGATACCGTTATGTCTATGTTTCGTCTTAGGATGATGAATTAGAGTATGTATCTGCAACTAAGAGACGTGTATATATCATTACCATCATTTTCCTCGTATTGCATTTCCACCCACCCAGTCATTGACTGAATATCGATTCTATTCCCTCTCTAACCTTACACTGCTTCTTCACTTACATGCAGAACGCATATCACATTTTATGTTGTATACGATGAAATCTAACATAGTGATCATATACTTCACCGCAACTACCTTTAGCTATACACTAATCGAAGTGAAACATTTAATCAAACTGGTGTAAGACACCTCCATGTACCTGCTAGTAACGTGGCAGAGGGATGACCTCTTCATACCACGTAAGTAAGTCAAGTGTAGTATGGACAGTATGAGGTATGCTTAGGGTCAGCATTAAGCACTAGTGGATAAAAGGGGTATTACTGCTTCTGCTAGTGCTGCTACCCTTTCTGCTGCCCCATAGAAAGACAAAGGAACAATGACCTGTTACACAAATGAAAATGTAACGTGCTCGCTGCAACAACACTCGTGAAAAATACTTAACCCAAAAGAACAGAACAAAGTTTGCTGAACAAAGGCTATGTCTAGCACCGACCACCACCACCAGCTGCCTGGTGCTCCCTCTTGTTCTGTTGGGACTCTCTCTCTCTCTCTCTCTCTCTCTCTCTCTCTCTCTCTCTCTCTCTCTCTCTCTCTCTCTCTCTCTCTCCTCTTTATGTTCTTTCTGGCAGGTGGAAGGTAGCCAACGACCGGGGGGTGGGTGTTACCGCTACTGGCCAACAACCTTCGTATCGGGAGAGTTAGTGACGAGTGGCGCAGTAAGCCAACGCTTCAGTGGCTGTCAAGTTTCATTTTCTTTGGCCCAGGTTGCTGTTTGTTTTCTTCGTTTACCTACATGTGGGTTGCTGGCATTCAGTCCACAAACATGCAGTCTCTTCATCTCACGCACAACGCTTGACAACCCGTGGCTCACCACGCCTCGATGTCAGTGCTACGTGCGAGCCCTGTGTTTCTTTGGCAAAATTTTGTCGTAAGTGGTCGCAAGTAGGTCATCATTTGTCGTAAGTAGGTCATCATTTCCTCATTAAGTTCTTTTCAGTTATTCACCTCCTCACTGTCATTTACTCCTTCACTTTCTCTTTGTCATCTAGTCATGTATTTAGTCTGTCACTTCAACTATCCACATATAATATTATTCTTTTGTTAATACGGTCACTTCCTTTTACAATCGCTCATCATCATCACACACATCACACTTGTTTATTTTCGCTCACTATCTAGGTTCATTCTGCATTCACTTATGTACTCACTGGCTTAACCTCGTTCATTCTGCATTCACTTGCCTAATCACTTGTTTAACTTTAGTCTTTACTGAGTCGCTGCTTTCTCCTGCAAGAGCTTCCTCTATCATCACCACCCTAACACTCCATTCTCTCCCTCAGTCGTTTTTTCCTCATTTACCTTTTCCTTCTCTTCCACTCTTCCCTTCACCATTTTCTCCACCCCTACCCTTTCCTTACGGCACACTTCCCTTCCAGCACGCATCTCCATCATCCCATTCCTCCATCATTCCTACCACAGTCGCCCCTCTTTCTCAACCAGTGTTCCATCTCCTTGGAGCTCGTCCCACCCAAATTACCTATTCATTTCCATTCAAGAATTCCATATCCCACCTGATAACTTTTCTCCCCACCTCCTAAATTCATCTTATCCTTCAACCCAATGTTTCTAAAATGCTCTATCTCTTCCATCTCCTCCTTCCGTCACTCTTCCTCCCACTGCCTCAAATACCGCCCTATCCCATCTCCTGTCTCCCTCCCTCCCTCCAGCACTGTCCCACCTGACTAGCACTACGTCCCCTCCCTCAACGACCGCCCACAGCAACCCTCACCCTCTCCAAACAGCCTGTCGTTCGTACGTTTCTCAGTCTCCCCACGATTGCCTCTCAGGCGTCTCTTCATCAATACTGCTGCCTCTCACCATCACTCCTCCTGCCTCTGGCCATCGCTCCTGCCTCACTCTCCCCGACTCTCCACTGGTCATTCTGACATTCGGCACTCTTGGGCAAGCTGTCATTATGGTTATTTTATCCGCTTTTTATCTGATTTTCTAATGAAAAAGGAGTTGAAGGATTATCTTTCCCATAACTCTCATGATCAATAATAACTTGTCAACTCGTGTGAGCCTAACTTATTTTTTTCAAGAAGTTTCATTTATGAAAAATTTCAAAGAAATCAATTCGCGTCATAATTCCAACGACATTTAATTTTTTTTCCTTGGATATTACTAATTTGTATGAGTAAGAAGCCCATACGTTTTTTTGTCGGTACGTAACTGCACACAAACCTGATAATTGTGTTACTTGTATTTGCGGCAGGGGTGTGTGATGTCTCCATGGTTGTTTAATTTGTTTATGGATGGGGTTGTTAGGGAGGTAAATGCAAGAGTCTTGGAAAGAGGGGCAAGTATGAAGTCTGTTGGGGATGAGAGAGCTTGGGAAGTGAGTCAGTTGTTGTTCGCTGATGATACAGCGCTGGTGGCGGATTCATGTGAGAAACTGCAGAAGCTGGTGACGGAGTTTGGTAAAGTGTGTGGAAGAAGAAAGTTAAGAGTAAATGTGAATAAGAGCAAGGTTATTAGGTACAGTAGGGTTGAGGGTCAAGTCAATTGGGAGGTGAGTTTGAATGGTGAAAAACTGGAGGAAGTGAAGTGTTTTAGATATCTGGGAGTGGATCTGTCAGCGGATGGAACCATGGAAGCGGAAGTGGATCATAGGGTGGGGGAGGGGGCGAAAATTTTGGGAGCCTTGAAAAATGTGTGGAAGTCGAGAACATTATCCCGGAAAGCAAAAATGGGTATGTTTGAAGGAATAGTAGTTCCAACAATGTTGTATGGTTGCGAGGCGTGGGCTATGGATAGAGTTGTGCGCAGGAGGATGGATGTGCTGGAAATGAGATGTTTGAGGACAATGTGTGGTGTGAGGTGGTTTGATCGAGTAAGTAACGTAAGGGTAAGAGAGATGTGTGGAAATAAAAAGAGCGTGGTTGAGAGAGCAGAAGAGGGTGTTTTAAAATGGTTTGGGCACATGGAGAAAATGAGTGAGGAAAGATTGACCAAGAGGATATATGTGTCGGAGGTGGAGGGAACGAGGAGAAGAGGGAGACCAAATTGGAGGTGGAAAGATGGAGTGAAAAAGATTTTGTGTGATCGGGGCCTGAACATGCAGGAGGGTGAAAGGAGGGCAAGGAATAGAGTGAATTGGAGCGATGTGGTATACAGGGGTTGACGTGCTGTCAGTGGATTGAATCAAGGCATGTGAAGCGTCCGGGGTAAACCATGGAAAGCTGTGTAGGTATGTATATTTGTGTGTGTGGACGTGTGTATGTACATGTGTATGGGGGGGGTTGGGGAATTTCTTTCGTCTGTTTCCTTGCGCTACCTCGCAAACGCGGGAAACAGCGACAAAGTATAAAAAAAAAAAAAAAAAAAAAAAAATTTCTGTGGATAATTTCTCAAAAACTTTTATATTTTTTTTAGTCTTTTATCCACAAATGGCTAGCTAATGCCGTACTTTTTAGCTCATCATGACCTTCCAAGCGTAAATATCACATACTAAGGAAAACCTGAAGGCAATTCAAATGTCCCCAATCCCGTATGATATGGACAAGCATAAAGATATTCTAAAAGATACATTCAGCATATTTTATCATTTACCTGAGCCTTACAAACATGATCTCTTGGAAGGCATACCTCATATTCTAGCTTTATTTACAGTAACAGAAGCTCCCTGATTGCTTTATCAATGGAGTTCACCAGTTCATCCTGATATCCTTAGGTTCAGTTCCTTACCATGACCAGGTCTGTACATGAGTCAGATATAAGATTAATTCTTTAATGACAGAGACTCCAGTCAAGGACAAACGTCTACATCAATGGAGGACGTTAAGAAGGAAGGAGATTTACAAATGATTTGAGTTAATGAAGAGGTGGAAAGCCTAATTTTTAAACGGAAAACATGATTTATTATGAGAATGTCTTCAAGGAAAGAAAAAGGTGATGGTAGCAAGTAAAGTAGGAGAGATGTATGGTGTGTGGAGGGAAATGATTGGAAGTATAGGTGTATGGCGCATGGAGAAGAACGTTAAGACCAGTTCGGTGGCTCAGTCTTAATGCAAAGTAAGATAAACGATCCTGACACGGAGGTTGTGTCATGGTTTCTTATTAACAGCCCTGAATCAGGACGGTAGCGCTTTTTGTACGTATCAATTAACCTTCGAAGGCACATTACCGAGGACTGAATTAGCCATACGATTGCAATATAGTATTATGACGACGTCATATGCCAAATTTGCTGTATGCAACTTGGTTGTATATTCATATATTACAAAGGAATGACCTCGGTAGTTGGTCATGGCTAAGGAGTTTGTTTGTTCACCAGCATTTGTGGAGAGACCGAGAGGAGGAGGACATATCCTAGAGACTGTGGCCAGGGGAACAAGGTTACTCATCTCAAGCCATCACTCACACTGCTACTTGGAGGAGTGCATTACTCATAGCAGACAACAGGTTGCTTCAGTCAACGCTTCCTGGCTGTGTTTAAATTAAATGTTATATCGGTCAACAAAAGAGCTATAACTTTCTGCCATATCCAGTCACTATAGCGGCATTCTTGGTGAAGTGGGCAGACATAGTGGCGGGAACCTGGCAAGACTCTGTCGTCGGCAGAGGTAGAGTGTGTCGTGAGTATCCCTCCCACACCTCGCGCCACTTAACCTCTCCATTACATACCATCCTCAAGCGCCCCTCATACAAGAGCTCACAGGTCGAGAGAAATGAGGATGTTTGTGTCATTCTTCTACTCACGGAGGTGAGAGGGGTCAGGGTCTCGAGATAGAGGCATGATACACACAGAACCTGGTGGTATTCTAACCTTTACAGCATCAGGTAGGGAAGCGTGCGCGGCGCAGTGTGGGTCTAACAGACATCAGTTTTAACAGCTCCTCGTGATGTTTTGCCCCTCCAGTAAGCTACCGAGACTTTGTGTGCTATCGCCCCTCTTTGACTTGAGCACATTGCTTAGGGAGAATGTTTATTGTTGCTCGCAGCGATAATGAGGGTCAGAAGGTTACTAGAATCCTCTTAGAACTTCCCTTGAACAATACTATGATAGGGACAAGGTGGGTGTGTATTTATGGTAGAACAGTAATTTGACTATGTATTTAGTTGGGTGGAAGTATGGATGGACTTGAGTTTATTGAAAGACTTAAAAACAGTGGTAAGGGTATGGCAATCATGTGGAAGTGGTGGGTATATGCCAGTTGTTTGAATATGGCAATGATTAAACTGTAATAATGGTGTGAGTGTCGTGATGTTGGTGGGTGTGTAGCAAAAATGTGATGACTCCAGGAGTGTGGCTGGAGAGGGACTGTGGTAAGAATGTGACAGAAGGCTGGAAGTGACGATAGTATGGGAAGACTTTAGTAATGGCAGATAAATACATATAGTAGAAGCATGACTATAGTATGGTACTGTAGAAGACTTAGTTTCATATGAAGGACGCTGTGAAAATAAGCCCTCGTCAAGACCATCATCCCTAATGGAAACATAAAAAAGGGGAAGGAAAATAGACAAGACTGAGGAAAAGAAAACTAATCTTTTCTTTTTAAGGTTGGTAGGAAATCTACGTTTACAGATGGAATCGATCGTAGCTGTAAGATAAAATAAAAAACTCGATGTGAGGAAGAGAGACTTCATATGTCGAGTATTGCGTGGGTGTGGTGGCAAGGAGGTTGGGAGCATAGTGATTGTCGTGGCAGGGGAAGATCGTCACTAGACTGGATCAGAATATGGTTATTGTAGAAAAAGGGGCAGAAATGTCACATGAAAACTAAGTAGACGTGTGTGTGTGTGTGTGTGTGTGTGTGTGTGTGTAATGTGATTCCCGGTCTGTAGTTAAGTGATCTGGTACTTGTCTAGTAGTCACATTTTACTGGTGGTGATATTCTTATGGTAGTTGTGTGGTAAGAATACAATGTATGGTAGTCACATGGTATTCCGAAAGCGGGCATATGATAAACGTGGCATGTCAGGCTCGGATCCGTGGCTTGGTCCTGCCCACTCGTAGTGAGTTCTGCATCTGTCGTTCCTTCAGACGCGTTTCTATTCGTCGGTTCGCCCATCTTATCCAATCGTGAAATGGACATCAACATTCATCATTTGTAATCCTTACACACAGTAGACCATTAGATGAGGGGACGAATAGGCCAGTGTGCAGTGATTGTGTTAGTCTTGTCGTAGTTGTGTGTTGTGTAATATTCATCATACAGTGGTTGTGTGGTAGTCGTGTGATGTTTGCTGTGTGGTTGTGTGTTAGTCGTGTGGTTTTCGCACGATGGTTCTCTCTTAGTCTTGTGGTACGGCGGTAGTCGTGTTGTTGCGTGGTGGTCCTACGGCAGTCGTGTGGCACACACGGAGGGATGCAGATGCAAAGTGTTAATGAATCTTAAATTCGCGTGTATTTGGCAAGCAGCAGGTGCGGCGGCGTCTCGTCCACGCTTCGCTGGGAACCACCCACCGTAGATCCTCTGGTTGGCGGGCTTACCCCTAGGCCACCTTTGCTCTCTAGCTACTTGCTTCCCCCCAGCCCGCAACGCGCTGGCTAACTCCGTGCATGCTATCTGCCCCTCTGTTACCTGATTCCTCACTCTCCCTCACGCAGCCCACTACCTCAATTGTTGCCTAGCCCATGCCCACTGCTCAGCGTATTAACTACTAGTGTTCAGCTTCTACAAGCTACTCAATCCCTGATCTGACGACTGGGCTTCCAACATGCTATTCCTCCGCGAGACTCGAGACTCGACACATTACATAGCCGCCTAACCCACCTATATGCTGTCCACTCCGCTACAAACTGCCCAGCCCGGTACATGCTGCTCAGCCCCTCCACTATACGCTGTTCGCTCCGCTCCAGACTGCCCCCGTCCGCTACATGCTATCCAGCACCCCGCTATATGCTGTCCGCTCCGCTACAAACTGACCCTCGTCCGCTACATGCTGGCTAGTCCTCCCCGTATATGCTGTCCGCTCCGCTACAAACTGACCCCTGTCCGCTACATGGTGTCCAGCCCGTTCCTTGTCGCTCAGCCTGCCGCATCTTGCCCCAAACCGCTCCATACCAATTAGCCCACTACGTGCCACCCAGCCCGTTTCGTGTCTCCCAGACTGCTATATGTTGTCCATCTCGGCCCGCATCTTGTCACCACAGCCCGCCACTTGTCACTTAGCCTACGATATATCACCCAGCGCACTGCCGGGTACAGAGTGGTAATTGTCGGGCCCGTCTTATTTATCACAAAGCCTGATGCATGCTACCTAACCGGCCACTATTCACCCGGCTCGTTACCTGTCACAACCTCGTCGTCATCTCATCACTCATCTGATTATTCGTCACTCGCTCACCCTACTGCTTGTTCTCAGCCAGCCCCAGTGTGCTTTGCTCTCTACTTGTTACCCCCGTCCACGACTTGCTACGCCCGCAACATAGCCACTCACAAATGAGTTGCTTATGATTAGAATGAGGAGAATGAAAGACAGTTAAGACTATGTTAATAAAGAAAATGATGATCTTGTGTTTATAATAATGATTCTCAACAGGTAAAGTTATCTGTGTCTTTTGTGGTTTATTGGACAGGTATCTTAAAGTCTGGGATACAACGCATGATCATAGTCCTGACATGTAAATCAAATCTGGATGTTAACTGTGTGAAGAAAAGACCACTGTGTGTGTGTGTGTGTGTGTGTGTGTTCATTAGCGGCTCTTTGCGGTCATGGTGGGTTGAGTATACTGACGCAGGAAGCATAAGGATATATTTATGTATGCAGACGAACACACACACACGTACGTCCGGTCTACATAGTGAAATATTTGGAAACTTAGAATACATGTCCAGATCATGCGATGATTTTCCCTACATAGTGACGAGATACCATAAAACTGAGGAGTTTCAACACAGTGTGATGAGATGTTTCAAACCTCATCTGAGATGACAGTATACACCAGTCCTCTGATGTACAGAGTCTGGTCACTAAACATCCTCAATAGTCATTATTTTTGATGCAGATGACCGTTATGTTACTAAAGGCTGTGCTGCATAACCGTCATGTTACTAAATGCTATGTCCATAAGTTATGTTACTAAATGCTATGCTGCATTAATGTTACTAAATGCTGTGCTGCATAACCGTTGTGTTACTAAATGCTATGTGCATAAGTTATGTTACTAAATGCTATGCTGCTTTAATGTTACTAAATGCTATGCTGCATAACCGTTATGGTAGTAAATGCTATGCTGCATAACATTATATCTTGAACAGTTATGCTGCTTAATACTATGCTATTTACGATATGCAGTGAGCCTGTCACGCTGGTGACTGCTTAGATGCTAACATCATCAAACATCTGAAAACTAAGTCGATCACACCTGTATAACTGGCCGTTATACCGTTAACGTTTTGCTGCTGATAAAATGCTACTGAAGACATGTAGATGACTGCTATCCTGCTGAACACTTCTGCTAGCATTCGGAAGGCTAGGCTGTAAACATTATGTAGCTAATTTCAACATAGTGTATTTTACTGCCAACCTGGTATCTTTTTACTCTTGAGATTTCTTCAGAATATATACATGCGAGGTACGTTCATATTAAGCGCACCTACCAAGAACGAGATGGTGTCATAAGGCAAGGCTACCGCATAGTATTTGCCACAGAAATAACATCTTAAGTGTTGTGAATTATAGTAATGACCTGAAGGAATCGATTATAACCTGGAATTTTAGATCATCTTGCATTAATGCTGCTAATTTGATTGTTGATCACAGTTATAACCTAGTTCTATTTTTTTTTTTTTTTTTGTTGAAGGGAACATGATTTCAGATCATGAGCTTGGATCTAATCAAGAGGAATAAGAGTACTGGGTCGTAACTTATGAGTGAGAAATGAACTGTTAACTGTCAGAAGTTAATCTAATGGAGCGTTTTCTTTGTTCTTCTCTTGACACTGTTTGCATATTACACTTACTGAATGGCTACTGTATTCTTCCCACCCCACTATATTCTCTCGGTATATTATTTGTTCTAGATGGCTTCTGTACTGTTGCGTTCACGCTCTGTACTCCAAGTACGCACTTCTTGGTAAGAGTCTGTTAAACTAACAGACTTCGACAACAAGACATGATTGGATAACACCTGAGGAAGAAAGATCGCATCATCAGACGGTCCTACAACACCAATATTAACATCTCTTGATAACTTCTGCTGTGACGCTAGACGTAATAAGAGAGCGTGTACAATGATTCCTCACTCGTGGATTAAAGACAGACGGCTCGAGAAGAATGAGTGGTCACTCCTGCCAACAGGTAATGCAGTATTAGTTACTATGTTGTGTGAGGGTTTGGGGTTGTAAGACGTAGTGAGGGTTGATATGAAAGGGTAAGGAGCTGCGAGGGTGCTTGTTGCGCCCCTGTGAAGGAAGGTAGGGGTGGGTGAAGGAAGGAGCATTGCTTTGTGGCAGTGTTAGTGCCTAAGGCGTAAGGGGGAGTCCATGTGAAGGCCCTGGGTGCATTATGTGTGTGCTTGCAAGTGTGTGGGCGTCTGGAACTAGGTACAGTCAAGCGGTTTTAACATCCTTCATGGCGTAGCTGCCGTGGTGTACCGTCAGCCACTCATAGCCTGACGTTTTCTTCAAGTAGTACCTCCGCGAGTGGAAGAAATTCAGTGAGGCATGAAAATCAGTCATCGCCCAAGATTAAGAATTTCGGATCGCGACCTTACTATCTTAACTCTTTCGAAGACAAAAATATATGGTGTATATGCATATTAGAATGGTACTATAATTATCTGTACGAACTCGGGTTCTAAAAAGTATAATTCATGATCACGAGCTGCCAGTTTGCGTCACCACCAATATCCAGAATCATTCGTATTGCTGAAATGTTCTCACAAAAACTAGAATCTACGGAAGGTACTTACTCATACCGTGATGAAAGAACACATAGAGTCTTGCTGTACGTTACTGCACCCAGGACCAGTGGTGCAGGGAGGGATCCCTAGTAATATCGAGTGATCGACTTGAAGTTAATTCAAACCCGCGTCATATGATGTATTGGAATTTCTGTTGACTAGGGGTTAGGTATGAATGGACCAACATTTTGGCCCGGATAAAGCACACTGCACTAAGTCTTTCAAGAGAAATGTTAAGAAAATTAAACCTATGTTGTTGAAAATGATTCCCAGTTTCTTTACCGTCCATTTTCCTCCCATTACTCTTAACTTCTTCCTTCCTTTTTCCTCCTCGATGAATCCTCCTTTCCTTTCCTCTTACATGCAAACTTGCCTTCTTCCCATTTTCCTTCCAACAGTATCTTTTATTCACTCCTTCCCTCACATATGGTCTAACGAGGTTTCAGCTTCCGTGGATTTTCTTGCACTCCAGCATGCGTCGATATATAAACCTTTTCTCTGGCTATTCAAATTCATATACCTGTAGTATACCCTCACCTTAAAGCCCCATCTTCTCATCCCATTTTCTACATTCTTTAACCCATTCTTCCCCTTTCCCCTTCCATGCCTTCACCTCCGTTGTAAACCCCATCCCTTCTTGTCTTTCTTCTTTTTCCTCATACTCGCTCCTCTCGTCCCTTTTCATTGCCCTAGCTCGCCTTTCCCTTCAACACTAATTCTCCCTCAACCCTCCCCTTTCTCCTCAGTCTGCCTCTCACAACTCGCAGCACTCGCCTCCCTTATTTGTATTTACCTCCCTTAGTTTGAAGGAATTTGTTGGTCAGACGTGGTGATACAGCTGCCCTTAACCTCCTGTATTATGACACGTTTAACAAGAAACGTCGTAATATAAGGACTTCACTGAATGGACACATCTTCCAATAAGTAACTTGGATAAGTTCTTGTATGAAAAATAGAACATTTTGTTAAATCTAAGTAATTAACATTTTGATTCTATCAACCAAGTAGGTCATAGATCATACATCGCCAGTACGAATTGAACAAACGCATGACAGCTTTATACAACGTAGCCAATAACGTGCATACAACATGTTAACTTTCTTTATCGCATAAATATCACCATTATGTAATATCTGGCTATATATTGTAACTTTCTCTCTCTCAAAAGAAACTCATTGTCCCTTTTGATACAAAATGTGGAGCGTTGCTTTATAACTCCTTATGATCTGTAAGCCACGTAATCTTAACTCTCAACATTTCAAGTAACATGTTGTATAGTATTGTTCCTAAACAACTCGTCCACTGCTCGTTTTTCCAAATCAGTTTTCCCCCTTACGTCCACATGCTATGGTCTGTAGAGATGAAGACTATTCAGTGAGACGAGAATCATGATATCTTTACGTAAAACGAATATGCTGAGCTTCCATTGACTTTAGATATAGCCATCATAGACTACCCGAAACACTAGTGTTGCTCCTAACCACACACTAACCTGCCGTGCAACACAAGAAGCCGACTTATATTTACGAGATGAGAAATTGCGTAAATTAAAAAAGTCTTCATTTATTTCAGGCAGTAAACATGTATATTAATGAGTACCATAATCGATTACTTTTATACGATCACTTGAAGGATATGACGTGTGAATTAATGTTTGATACTTGTCATAACAGTATATTTCATTCTGATGATATAGTACGCCTGATCATCAGTCGAAATAAAAGCTGGTTGAAACAGGCATGGAAATTATAGAGGCAAATAGGAAGATGTGGTGTATAGAAGCTGGTTAGGAAGAGACCATATCCTGATGGGTATGACTAAGGATGGAAGGAGGACTTAGGTTTGTGTGAACTGGCTAGGAATATATAGGATGAAGGGAGGACTTAGGTTTATGTGGACTGGCTAGGAATATATAGGATGGAGGGATAGGGATGAAGGGAGATATACAGTGCGATAAGGATGACCTTGTGATGGAGAAAGAGATGTGGTACGTGTGCATATACACCGACTGATAACGTAGAGAGGGATGTGATATTACGGGGTTGACTAAGATTTATTTTTTTGTAGTGACCACCTTGGCACAGGCAATAGCTTGCCCCAGACATGGCCTTCTTGGGTGAAAAAAGAATTCTGAATGTGAGAAAAAGAATGAAGTTCATCAGAATTCCTCAAGTGTTTGTAGACCCGACTCTCCAAGGTGGAAAGGTTAAATAAAGATGGAAAGACGTAAAAAGGAAGAGAATCTGGCAGCTTCGATGTTTTGGGGGTATGAAGGAAGTATTATGTAACGGTTTTCAGTTGGAAAACTATGGGAAAGCAACAGTCAGATGGTGCCACGGGTCGAAACCTTGGTGGCTCGTGCACATGCAGACAACTCACGAGAGCAGACAGTGGCTGAGATAAAAAAACCCAGTAGAACAGGAAGAGTAACAATAACATGACAGACGGAGAGGGACGGTTGGCGAGACAGGTGTTGCCTGGAGTAACACAGTATGAAGGAGGCTTATGAATTCACTCTGGCCAATGGAGAGGCAGAAGAGTATACTGCGACGAATAAAACCTCTGGATGCATGAAACAACTGCTGATAAGAAAAATGAGTTTATAAAGAAAAGACTTGTGGTAGGCCCTGCCTCGTGGTCTCCATATGTCGAGAGTCACAACAATATATTCTCCAAAAATCCCTTTGCGACGCAGAAGCCGTAATGGTGATAAAAAAAAGAAGGGAATGAGGTTCTAAGTGTTTCAGAGAATGAGAGGTGAGCACTTGGAAGGATTGGTGGAGGGTTGTGACGTATGGGAATGGGCTAGAAATGAAGAGGAGAATGTTACTGTCTTCTCGTTGTTATTCATTTGTGCATGTGGGGAGAGAGCTTTACATTCGTGGGACCTCGCCTCTTATCTTGGCAATTTTGATAAGTTTGTGACTTTTCCAATGGTAGTCTCATTTACTTGCTCTCCTCTCGAAATGGTAGGATACATGAGGCGTGTAAAGGATGATTAGAGATAGAGATAGGCAGGTAGCGTATAGGGTTATAGATAGATAGATAGATAGATAGATAGATATAGATAGATAGATAGATAGAGAGAGAGAGAGAGAGAGAGAGAGAGAGAGAGAGAGAGAGAGAGAGAGAGAGAGAGAGAGAGACTCTGCTTTTTGAATAAAATGTGTCAAGGAGGAGGGTGCGAGAAGGTTGTTGTACATTTTTCCTTTGTGTTAACTGAGACGTCACGGTCATTTGGATGCCCTAATCAACGCCATCTCTTTATCCTTGGCTTGCACCAGGTACACTTTTAATCGACCAACCTCTGGGGGAGGATGAACATCTAATTTGGCTGTAGACCAACTGCCACAACCAGGATTCGAACCTATGCGTTCGACTCGAGACGGCCCGTGGATGCGCCACGGTCAGGAACGCAAACCCCTACACCACCGAAACTAATGGTAGCATTTTCTCCCTGCAATATTACCGAAAGTAAAAAGAAAATGGGCATTCTGAAATTTGAAACACAGAAACTCGGATACGTAAGAAGAGGAGGAGACTGGATGTGAAAGAAATTGTGGAAATGCTCCGAGATGAATGTACATGATGAGCTGAACTTATGACAGACCAATGGTTTGTGAGTTCGCGGTGTGAATAATAGGTGGGAAAAAAAAAAGAATATCCGGAAAAAAGAAACGGTATTTTGACATCCCACAATCAGCCGAGGTCAACCTGGAGTTCCATATCATCCGAATATGATGTATGTGCACGAGTTCCCTAAGGGTTCGGCTATATTGATGATAGACTCTTTAGCCTGCTGGCTGCCCCTTTTGATCGTCTCTGATTGCCTTACGACTGTTGCCAGGCTGTAATGAGAGCACGAAGTGGTCAGACAGGTGATATCAAGTGTTTGAAATAATACACAGGATCAGTTTTAATGCCTTGTTTTCAGACTGATGTATTATGACGACTTTATCACGGGGCATCGTTACCAGAGGAAATTACTCTTCCCTGACACGATAGCCTCCTGAGAAGTGATGATTTAGCAGTTACATTGATTACAACGCTTGAGAACACTGGAAGCAATAGCACCTGCACCAACGACACGATGTAGGGAATTGCTTTACTATTTCATCATTATAAGTCGTGCTCTCTTTTTTTCTTTTTATAAATCTTCCGATTTTGATATTCAGGTTTTTGAAAGACATGGATCTACTGATAGTTTTTGGACATAAACTGTAAGAGTTTTGATGGTTTAAGGATTTGGTGTTTGAATTCTTCATATCTGAGTATCATTGTCTTTGTTCATCATTTTCTGAACTACAAAGGGCAGAAAGTATTAGAAATATTGTTTTCATCTGCTTTTTGCTCTGTTCTGTTTACAGTATAAAGATAAAGACGACACGTTACACAGTGTAAACAGAGTGATTGTGATCACCAAGTAGTTGTGGCGTCCATTACCGACAGACTTAAGCCCATAAAACCCCATTAACACCTTTTGTTCATGGTAGTATTTTTGCCCCGAGCCACGACTCCGGATGGCTGGAGAGAACACTGGTGCCTCGGGAATCAATCCACGCTAGTGTAGAGTTCTTGCTGTTTTTAGCCTCCCGTCTCGAGGTGCATTAGCCCACACTGACTGACCCCACGACGCCAGGTAACCACTATAATCGTCCACCTGCATGTAACGCTGCTTGCACTGATTCCAGCTGGCAACAGAGCACGGGTGGTTGGGAAGACTCGGAGTGGTGTGGAGTGAGGTGGGGTAACGGTGGTTTAGGGACGTAGAGAATGAGATGGTCTTAGGTTATGGGTTATGAGGAGGTGCAGGGGTCGGGTTTGGTCTTGGTATGTAGGTGATGGTAGGTAGGGTAGTCCTGATATGTTGGGGATACTGTAAGTGAGGACATGTAGTGTGGTTGTGGTGCATGTGACGTGTGGGAAGGGTGGGTGGGTTGTTCTTGGTATGTGTAACGTATGTGGGATAGGGAGAGGTGAGGACGGATGAGTGGCTTTGAAATATGGGGTTGAGAGAGGATCGGAAGGGTTGGAGATATAGGACTGGACTTTGGGGAAGCAAATTAGGTGTTAAAGAAAGGCAAGGGAAGGTCGTGTAGACATGGATGATGTATGCATTCATCTCCCTTATCTTTTTTTGTCTCTTACTTGATCACCTTTTTATATCCTTATTTTGATCTGAATTTCTTTCTTTTCCGTTTTTCTTTTATCTTTTATTTCTCTAGTTTATTTAGAAATGTTCTTCAACGCCCGTGCTACCATCAGCTTTCTAAGGCTCTCCTTTATCTTTTGTTTTACGATGTGACCTGTACCAACTTGCTCTCATTATCTCTATGGATATATGCATTTATGCATGTACGCATATGCATCGGTTCGTATGCATATATGAATATGTGAATTTATGCATGTATGCATGCAACCGTGTGTGTCTATTTTTGCTGTATCTTTTGCCATCTCTCTCCCTCTCCCCCCCCCCTCTCTCTCTCTCTCTCTCTCTCTCTCTCTCTCTCTGTTAGGTAGCAGGCAGCCACCGACCAGGGAGGTATATAACCGGTAATACCCGGCCACCCCCAACCACACACCTTTGGGTATCGGGGAGGGTTAGTAACGCCTGCGCGTTGGGCCAACACTGCACTGGTTGTCAAGTGGTTCAAGTAGCTCTCTTTTCTTTCTACGTCGCCCACACGTGGGGCTGCTGGCCTTCAGTCCACACACACACACACACACACACACACACACACGCAATCTCTCCATTTCGCGGCAACACATGACAACACGTAGTTTATACGACTCGTTCTTCGTAGCTGCTATGGAGAGCGCTTCGAGCTAGCTCTGCCTTTTGGCAAAATCCCGAGATAAGGACTTGACTACTGTCTCTCTCTCTCTCTCTCTCTCTCTCTCTCTCTCTCTCTCTCTCTCTCTCTCTCTCTCTCTCCTCGTTTTGCAATCATATACCTTTTGTGTTATTTTTCCTTGCAAATAGAATTAGGCCTATAATACTCATCCCAAATCAATCAATTTTGGCTATAAGCATAACCAGTCACTGTCTATAGACCGAGAACAGGGAACAGTTCTCTACACTCTGGAAAATCTACAGCTGACGAGTTGAGCCAGAGTGCAAATCCTTCATCCGTAGCAGAACAACTGAATGTGCTTTACTCCTTTTATCGTTTTGATAGACATAATAGACATGATGGAATGTGAGGATCGTCTATGCAATCATCACTTTGGAGCTGTCCACCCACCAGCCTATGTTAGATCTAGTATACGTTTACTCAGTGTGTGTGTGTGTGTGAGCTCAGTGTCACCTTGACTGGTCTGTGTGTGTGTCTTTCGGTGTCTATTTGCCCGACTGTCTTTCATTATCTATCGACCCCTTATTTATTCATCTACTTGTCTGATGTTTTTGAGAGGGGTCCCTGACCTTCTTACTCGCTCAGTTTGTTTTATATGTCTGTCTGTCTGTCTGTCTCTCTCTCTCTCTCTCTCTCTCCCTCTCTCTCTCTCTCTCTCTCTCTCTCTTCTGCATGATTTTCCTTTAGAACTTGTATTTCAGATAAAGGGTCTCTATCTTACCTGAAAAGAAATTCTAAGACAAGATACCCAAAACACGAAGCATCTCTTGATAACGAACGTCAGCAAGTAACGCTCCTAATGTTATAAAAAGAAAAGGAATGCAAGAATAAGCCACTCCATCTCCCAGTTTCTTTACGGTCATTACCTATTTTCTACGAGTAGACAAATGGTTTAGTCTTTTGGGCGCATCACATTTTCTACGGTGGCAGACGCTTGCCCTGATGAGCGATATTGGAGGTTTGCCATCATGGGGTGGGTCGGCTGGATCTGACAGATGAAGTGTGCAATCCCGCCCACACGACGGAGTGAGTGTCAACTGTATGGTGGGTGTTGAGCTCAGGTGCTCCTGTTATTCTAATGATGTTAATACTTTATCTTCATCTTTTTTGGTGTTATTGTTCTTTCTTGTTCTTCTTTGGCGCGGTTTGTAGTATTTGTGTTCTCCGTTATGCCACTGTTTGTGGTTCTCGTATTCCTGTTGCTGGTGTGTTGGTCCTGTTGTTTTTGGAGTTAATATTGTGATGATGCTGTTGTTCTTCTTAGTGTTCTCATCTGTTGTTTAAGGTTGATACTGTTATGATGTTATTGTTTCTGTTCTTGTAAGTGTTGGAGTTTGGTACTTTGTTGGTGCGTGTGTCTCTCTCTCTCGTGCCTATGTTATTGTTCAGTTGGCTTTTGAATCAGTTGTTCCTTCAAGTCGCCTGCACTGCTGATGAAACTGTTGTGTGCCATTCACATATAAACTGGTACAACATCTAACAACTTTTTTTTTTTCTAAAGTTTAGTCCCTGTTCTCCCCTCATGTAAATTGTATAGTTATGTCCACAGCCATATATATATATATATATATCACTAGAAAACTTTATCCTGTCTCCTTCCATTGGTATATGATATACTATGTTAATTCTTTGTCATCCTTAAATGTATTTTTTGAGCCACATACTCGGAAATAAGCTGAGCTTATTGCATTGTATCCAGACGGAGGTTGGGTAAGTGCCGCCTTATTATTCATTCCAGCGATCAGGCTACCAAGTCATCATTTCATGATTCATCATCACTCATACAACTAGAACCATTAATAATACAGTTGTAATCATTCTCACCACCGTACTCGTGTGCTTCGCCATCGTTAATTTCAACAGCCATCCATCAAGGCAGCAGCAGCAGCAGTCATTAGAATAGAGCAAACAGAATGGCTGGCAGCAGCTGAGGCAACAGTGAAATTAACCGCACCAGACGTCGTGAGAGCGAGGCTAAACAGCAGGACGGGAGGCAGGTATTACCTGTTGAAGGAACAACGCGAATAACATCGGCGTAATCAACAGAAACAGTAGCAACAGACGTAGCAACAAGGAGAGCAGAAGCAGCAATAGCGATAAGAGCAGTGACAACAGAAGCAACAACAGTAGGAGATATAACAACAGAAGCAGTAGCATCTAAGACAGGAGATAGGAAAGCGGAAGGCAAAGGAGCAGTATTAAACGTAGTAACAACATAGCGAGAATAGGAGCAGAAACTGTGATACCGTCATAGGATCTTCTTCAGAAGTTGGTAAGGCCAAGAGGATCACCAGCAAAAGCAGGAAAGACACCGACAGGTGGTCACCATATCCGAATCGGTAGTAGCGGCTGCAGCAGTGACAAAATCATCGATGAAAACAAACGAATGGATGCTGCACCAATTATAATTACAGCAGCGGCAGCAAGAGCTGTATAAGCACCATCAACTGAAGGATAAGTCACTTCGACAATAGAATATTTCACATTGCAGAAAACACACGATGCAGGAAAAGCGGCGCGGTTGATAGCAGTAGCAGATGCAGCAGATGAAATAAAAACATTACAGCAACTACAGAAACAGTAAGAAAACCACAATAAACACTCGACCAATAGATGACAATGGGAATATCAAGATCAAACAGTCAACAGTAACAGCAATACGAGCAACAGCAAAGACGTTAACACAGCTGGTAGGTACAACATACTCGACACTAAAGGCAGAAACGTTGACAATAATCAGCAACACTAGAGCAATAAGCAGAGGTGTAAGAGAAACAAAAACAAGAGCAGCAGCACCAGAGGCTTGACGAAAAGGAGAGCCTTTCCAGAGGAAAGAAAAGAAATATATTAAGAACAATGTGAAGATCTGTGTGGCAACATCACAGGCATTACCACCAACATGTAAAGGCGCAACAGGAAGACCAGTAGTAGCAGAACAAGCACCAATCGTTAAGGCTACAGCGACACCAACAGGAGGACGAAAAGGAACTAGAAGAGATCGTCAAAAGTCTTAGAAGTTGACGCGTAAACAACAAGGATATTTACCAAAGCTCGAGAGCCTTTAGTAAATGGACACATGACAGGCAGCCTCCCTGGGATACGTCGAGCCAGACAAAATAATCCCCAGAGCAATTAAGAAGGCAGACACCAATTTCATTCTCAACACACACACACACACACACACACACACACACGCACACAAAAGAGGGAGCCCCGGAAAGTGTAGATATATTTCACCTCAAGACACAAACATCTTTACACCTTTCTATAGACAACTGTATTAAGAGCGCTAAATAGCCTTAGAAGCTCCAGCGCTTGGATTATAAGCCTAAATTCTATAATCCAATCCAATCCATTCTATAGACAAGTGTCATGCGGCTGTTTGTATACAGTCTTAGTTAAGTCATGAACTATACGTACAATACACGTGTGGAAGTGTGAATACTTTTGGAATACACATACTTGTTTAGCATCCCGCTGCAAATTTCCTTTCAAAGCAGCATTGTCGATAACGATTGAGGGTTACTCCGGCAGACAACCCTGAGTTAAAAGATCAGAAGGAAGGCACAGGATATGTAAGGAGATTTAAAGACTGGTGTCGTTATTTGTTCATTTAGGGTTTACATTACGCATCGACCTGCATAATGGGTTTAGGAACGGGGATCATTTCTACCCCGTTGATGGGTTTTCACACCACAGACCTCTCGAGACCTTCCAAATGGCTAGTTGCTTATCGTCCTTCTCCGCCACCGTTGCATGGATCAAATACCGACCGTCATTTACATTCCCTACAGTAAAGAAAAAAAACATTTTCGCATCTTCTCTACATGAAGGCGGGTGATAAGCAAGTGTTCTAGACGACTTTTACGACTCAAGGAGGGTCATAAAAGTGTTGAGGATTGAGGTAGGTTGTGTGATGTGAGGGTTAGCCGAGGTGGTGGGAAGATAGCAAAATCTCCACTGACACAGAGGATGACTAGTGATCACTGACACACGGAAGAAAAAAGGGTAATCGCTCATGCAGAAATCAACACCACCCCCAGTAGGTTTACACAGCACTATCGCCCAGGTAATCTAGACAGCAATAACCCTATAGTCATCTAGAGGGCAGCATCCTACATTCATCTACACACACACACACACACACACACACAGGTACACACATGCACACACACACACTTAGACATGAACACTACCAAGGCTGTCGAGACGGCGAAACCTTATGGTCTTCAGGACGAGAACATCTTGCAGGTGTTCACACACTAATGCTCCAAAAGCATTTTCACATCAGCCTCCCCACAGACGTCTGCCCAGAGAGCAGTGTCCAGGGATGTATAAGGATGGTTAACACTGCATAATGATTGACGAAACTACCACAAACGTTTAGATGTCATTACACACCTTCCGTTGTTGTCTGATGAGCAACACTGGCATGGAAGGCAACGACATACGAATATTCATCTGAAGAGCAACACATTCCACGAACGCTTGCAGAGCATCGCTTCAGTGGATGTCTAAGGCTAACAACTTTAACACAGAATCAGAACACCGTTTATACTTCAGAAAGGATAACTTGGCATCGTATTCATGCGTACGTCTCGCCTTTCTGAATGATAAAGCATTGCAAATTGATCACTCGGCTTTTTCGATTCATACAATATTTATCATAAATGTTGTATTCGCTGGTGAAAAGAATATGAAATTCTTGTTTACTCTGCCTCCAGCAAATCATAACCCAGTTGCTCTTGTAGTCGTAAGTCGGAGCTTCAGCCTGTAGTCTAATCGTAAAGCTTAGTAAATCCCAGTTCAAAGCATGTCGTGAGATCTTACTCCCTAATTGTACTAACACGAACCCATCTACCTCAGCGCAGGGAGCTAGTTCTACAGCCTTCCTGGTCATTGCACCTATCGCGAATTGTCTGGTCAGATTGTCTAATTCTTTCTTCTTCTCGTTATGTCTTAATTTCCTTTGAAGTTGTGTATAGTGAATAAAGATCGACATTTCATTTTTGGAACCCAAACTAGCCAACTGACACCCCTAAAAACATCTATTTACCAGTTCTTCAGGAAGCAAAACACCATTCCTTCATAGCCAAGTGAGACAAATGTGGGTAGACACTATTTTGTGGGTATTTCACAACCGATACCAGGAGACTTAACTGTTCACTGAATCAGGAGAAAAACGAGGGGTGACAGTGACATTTCTCTGTTCATGTCTTGTACCTTGCCGGAGTTGTCTTGCGTTAAGGCTTCCGGGAACGTTGACAGTCTTTCGACAAGGAACCTTTTCACTTGAAAGTGACAAGAACTTAAGACAGAGGAGATAGAAGAGAGAGGCAGCCAATCAAAAGAAAGGATGAGAGGAGAGAGAGAGGAGGAGGAAAGTGAAGAGAGGAAAAAAGCGGGGGAAAGGAAAGGAGAGAGGGACGCTGAGTGGAGGGAGGGAGGGAGATGGTGGGTAAGGGTGGGGGGTGATGAGTTGTAGGATATAAGAGTGAAGTATTGGAGTTGGTAGCAGGCAACACGGCACTCGTTTTCTCTGTTTCCTGTACAGTAATTTAAGAAAGGTGCCGTCTACTACTGCCCAGCAAGGCTCTAGCAAGGCTGACATCTTGCATACTCCTGTAAGGGCTAGTCAGCACGAGTGGTAAGATAGCGTACTTTCAACCCTCGCTACTAAAGGATCAACCTGTTCTAATTCGGTGCATACGTATAGAACTTTATTTCCCTGATTATATTCATCTACTCTTAGATGTAAAACTGAAAAGTCAGAGCTAAGTACTCGAATGATATAGCATACAACACTGCAATAAGGAAACTATTCATCATGGCCATGTAACTACACTTATATATTATATATGATCAATATATTCAGACTGTACTTCGTTCAACGTAAAGACTTCTGCCCGGTCACTCTGTTTTAGATCTCGTTTTCTTTGACTGCCATTTTCTTTGCCCGGCTCTGTTATGATGGACTCTAATTTTTCGCCCTTTTCTATGACATTTTATGTCTGTGCGTCCATATTCCCGTCTCTTTCTACCTTTCTTGTTATATCTTCGTTCCTGTCTTCCATGTTTTCCCATCATTGATAATACAGACACCCTTTTACTCATGCAACGCCAAAATATCAGCAACAAAAAATGTCACGATCCCTTTGAATTTAAATACAAATATCCTCTCAACTCGAGTATCATAATGGATTGTCATGGTGATGGTGTTTCTACAGATGTTCCATTAGTCTTTGCTTTGCGATCCCTCTACTGCATTTAAAGGGGGTACTGTTGAAATTGTCCTCTTAAGTAGTGCTATAAGGCCAGACTACCTCACTTGGACCTTGGGTCTGTGTGGTCTATGTATCTATGTAACTCTAAGGTGCTCTGTGTCATCCGAATTGAGTCTCCTCCCGATCGATCTTAGAGGATAGCATTACCAACTCCAGTTATCGTAATGACCGCGTTTGTACCTGTCAGTAAGATAGCCATACTGGCCAACACACGTGCTCAGCCGTCATTAACAGACCCACGGGAGGATACCTTCGTTAAGGCAGTGGGAAAAGGTACAAGCTTGCCACTTTACCAGTACCTGCTACAGATCTCCACCCTCCAGGTAGCGCCTGCGTGAAAGATCCCCTTAAGCCAGTTGTCCCGTGCCTTCCTTCCACTGTTAAGAGGTCGTGTGGATGGTCCAAACCCCCCCATAACCTCCCCATGATCTTTCAAGTTGTCCCGTGTCACTGTACCATGCTTGGTGCTGAGGTAAGAAATATGGGAACCATGAAGGTCTAACTTATCCCCAGCGACCTTCCTCATGCCAGCCTGGATTACTGTGTCTAGTTAGGGGTAGATTGATCAGAAACTGTTGGAAAATTAAAAGGAGCATAATACACATTAGATGAGGGATTCGACCACAGCCCCTCGACCCACCTTCCCCCAAAAACCTTTGTTATACCACACTGTATCATTGTGTTAAGTCTATTGCTCACTGATAAAGAAATGTGGAAACACACACACACACACATTCACTTATATATAAAGTAACTACTTATGTTCCTTTGTGATGAGTCTTTGTGCTTACCCTGGTGGTAGGGAGCGTAAAACTTTTCGCACCATAACTAAACATTAAGAGGACCACAGCACATTCCTCCGTCACAGAAGGTCATCACCTCTTTGCTACACCTTCCCAACTGAGATGTGCTCGCTCAAAAAACACACGAGGAGGTGGTGTCGGGTGGTGGCAGGATATGGCCGAGTGTAAATTGTAACGCCTAAGCATATCAAGTAGCCCGGCGCTTCCACCACCTCCTCCTCCCCAGTCTGTCATGGAGTGGCTTGATGGTAGATCATCATTATGGTACATTGCGCCCCAGCACCAGGATTTACGATCTGGTCGGCCGACACATGATAACGAGACTTTCATCTATGTGTTTACGGAGATAATCATCAACGTTACAGAGCGTTACCGAAATGTATCATCACCACCAGCGTCATGCGTTGCTTACCACTGTAATTACGCGGCATTACCATTACTTTTCTGTGGCCACACTTCGGTGTCATGAGTTGAACTTTTAGTGTTATAGAACGCCAAGCGTTTCATCGCATTATACATCGTTACTACCTGAACTGCTCGGTTTAAAAGCATTGTACAGCGTTCTCGAGCGCCATATAGCTGACATAAAGCACTGTACAGTTGACCCTTCTTTTTCTTTTTTCAGTACTACCAAATGCATTACACACTCGCCTGGCATTATACAGCTTGACAAAGATATTATAAAAGTTGAATCGGTATTGTGCAGTGAGAGTATAAACATTCGCTGTATTGCTTACCATCAAATCAAGTTGTCATGAGTAGCTACATCCAGAGAGTATGTTTCACAGGACGGCAGACTTGGAGAAATGATGATGGATCTAGAACGTGTGTTAATGATGACGCATAAATGGACTGAGTAATGTCACGACTTGGAAGGCAAAGTGCGTGATTTAAGAAAGGAAAAAAAAAAAAGCATACAGAATTCATCTTTCTATTTTGTATTCATTTCATTCTTTTTTCGCGAGACGTTACTTGAAGGTGAGGGGGTGGTGGTGGGATGTGGGGGGGTGGTGGTGCTCAATGTTTACCCCCCCCCCCCCCCCCCCCCCCCGCCGACGCCCATGACCACCAGGTAGGGCCAGTCAATAAATCCTAAGGTAGGATTGACCGCGTGTAGAGGGAGCAGGCGTCCGCCAACCGTTAAGTTAACCTGGAGAGCAACGGGTGTAGGGGTGCGTTACACACACACACACACACACACACACACACACACACACACACACACACTACGGGTTGAGGAGGGAGATGAGAGATGGGTAGGAACTAACGGAGAGGGAGGAGAAGAGACGGAGTCATGGGGGATGGAAAGGTAGTAGTGATGAAAGGTGGGGGTAAGGAGGACGAAGGACGATGTGAACGAGCAGGGAAGAGGAGGAGATAAAGGAGATGGTGAGGTAATACGGAGAGAGATGTAAAGGAAAAGAGCAAAGAAATGGTAGATAAGGAATGGGAGGTCAAAGAGGAGGAACAAGGGAGTAAAGGGAAAGAAGGGATGAATGAAGACGGAGGGGCTAAATCGGGAGAGAAGAAGGGAGGAGAAAAAAGTGAGATTAGGTAGGATGGATAAATGATAATTAAGGGAAGGGGGAGATGAAGAGGGATGGAGAAGTAGGGGATGAGGGAGGAGAGGAAAGACGAGTGTGAGGAAGAAGAGAGATGAAAAAGAATGAGGAAGTGGGAGGAGGAGGAGGAGAGGGAAGGGGTTGGGAGAGCAGGGACGAAGCAGTGACAGATGGTATCAACAAGACCTGGTCAGCCTGCAGGCATCAGTCATGTGTGTGTGTTGTAGATCCTTGATTGACGTCTGGAGGAGTGAGTGAGTGAGCTGCTGCCGTGGCCAGAGGACTGTTTGCAGTGATCAAATCTGCATTCCCTCTCTGATCGTCAGGTGTTTATAACAGTCTCAAAATAATAATTTCCTTCAGGATAAGATTTTAAGCTTAAATGTTTTATGCTAATTCTGAATGAGAATTTATGGATACAGTGGATTATGTTATGGCTGAATTTTTGAGATCTGGCTCCTACAAACATCGTGAAATATTGTAAATATAAAAAAATCGGTGTTCTCTGGTGAACGCAGTCACACTGCGAACTATTGCTCCTGGTTTCTATGTGTTAATACAAGTGTTAACCTACCATCCGTCACACAGAGACAACGTGGCAGATATGACAGACAGAATACCTGACTTTATTACCCACCAGGAACCAGAGAGACTTGTGTAAAAAAAGAAAAAAAAAAAAAAAAAGAAGCAATTTGTGTCTTCCATTCCTACTGAACTCCAGAGAACCATCAGTGTTGCTATCTTCTGTGAGCTTGGTATGGATGCATAGATGCTGTTAAACTTACATAGATATATCCTAAATGAAGACGGAGACAACTGACGGTGACTGTAGTGAGGGAGATATTGACAGTGAGGGAAGATGATGGTAGTGAAAGAGATGACAGTAAGAAACAGAGTGGACACAGGGTAGAACATGGTGTTGATGGGAAGAATATAAGTAGGGAGACTATACTGGATGATGGTGTAAGCTGACATGCGAGGGAGAGGGATGATTATCAGAACGAAGACGTAGGATTCTTGAAGGTGAAATACTATTGAAAACTGGGATTATGATAGAGACACAGGAACAAAGGGTGACTGGAAATGTTAAATGAGATGGAGAAAAATACGAATGAGGTGGAGAATAGAAGGAATAATGTTTTAGGGAAGAGGGAGTAGGAGGAGAAGATAATGCTGATGGAGGGCGAATGCGAACAAATGGAGCAAAAACGGTGAGATGACTCTGGGAAGTTGCAAAACAAACATGTGTTATGGTGTGAGGGATTATGTAACTGCTGATGAACGATTATGGTTAATTGAAATAGAGCATTTTGATAGACTTCCACATGAGACTCGCATATAAATTGTGATACACGAGAAGCTTACCATACAGTATAGGATGGAGGAGAGATTACGATAGGTGCGTGATTACATAAGGGGGCAGGTCACACGATGGGGGCATGAAAGTTATGAGGCACAGTGAGTTATACATTAACTGGACGACACTACAGACAGAGAACATAGCCTTAGCCAACCGCCTTCCCATACTAAATACAGATGCACTTATTTGGCCCCGGGGTCTTGGCTAACACACGCCAACTGACCTGGCGTGGTCGGTAGGGGGGTGCATATGTAATTCGGGGAAGGGGATGGTTGGTGTTCCACTCAGTTCGTTGCTCCTTAGATCGGTCATTATTCTCTACGGTCATCCCACGGGACGTCGTGTCCCCAGCTTGTGGCAGTGCGAGCTACGCGAGAGGTCCTCCTCATGGTACTGCACTGTGAGGTCTTAACTGTTTATAATCTAGATACGTCTATTGTATACCCGTTTGCGTCGTCTCTCTTTTGGCGCCGAGGTGAGCGTGCAGACCGAGGTGTGGCAAGGGTTGTGGATGTCGAACTCCTCACGAGGTGCGCGTACTGGTGCGTCGTGGAGTAGAGAGGTCATCAGGCCTCACAAAGGTGTGTATCATCAATGATAAAAAAGACGAGATATGCCGTTGATGGAAAGGATGGCGACTAAGGAAGATAACAAGTGATGGAATTTAACTCCGTGGGAAAAGATTGGCAGCAACTTCCTGCGTAATAACTAAAAAAAAAATTGTTAGAAATGGATATCATTCTTAGGGAAATTTTTATAGAAAGAAAGTGAAGATTGGTGCGAGACCTTAGATTAGTAATGTGAAGTTCATGATTTTCACGATCCGGGTTTCATTTAGTTACAAGTCCACCTGTGTGAAGATATTTGCAAAGCACCAGATCTCACCAAAGTCATTACCATATACATCAGCGAGGAAATTATGAAATATTAGCAGTTATTCTGTGAGCCGAGACTCGTACGTAATGCAGGAAATACTGGAAAATTTTGAGTTCACTCTTGACCGCGTGTGTTGAGCCCCGTTGAAAATGAATATAATTCACAGAATCGAAACATTTGGCTATCATGGGGTCGGTAGATACTGATAGTCGAATAAACCCTCATTCAGTTGTCAGTTCAACCCTCAATGAGCTGCTCTCACGAGTCTATCATTCCTACTGCTGAAATAACCTTTGTATGAACTGTAGCCAAACGTTAGCCCTAATGACCACCATGATCACGGCTATCATCCAAGCGGTAGTGCCCAGAGGACGTTCAGTCTATAAGGCTACTGACATATCAACACTGGGGAGCAGAGTAGGTCTGGCTGGCCCTTACCTCGCGTCCCTCATACTGACCATCTGCTCCATGAGGGTGATCCTGCGTCTTCCGAGGAAGCGAACGTCCACCCAGATAAGGAGCAGTCAAACACTTGACATAACTGGGGTCCACTGAGATTAGCTGTTTGGTCATGGATGAGGATCGGATGATCTAATTGTCACATTTACTCTTCTTTTGAGTCCGGTGTTTGTTCACAGATTAGGCTTGGAAGACCAGCTTGTCTACGGTTCATAGTGGATGTGTTTTGAGGTTACTGTGCTTCATAGCGGGAGACACTTGTAAGTTCTCGTGAATCTAGATGTATCAGATTTAGGTTGGCTGAATTAGATTGTATAAGGAATGATATAGAGTTTTTATGAGGAGTAAATCGAACTTCGTGATTGAGCTAGGTGTGTGTGTGTGTGTGTGTGTGTGTGTGTGTGTGTGTACATGTTTGTTAATATACGTTTAGTTACATGTATATCTGTAGTTATGAGGGCTCTATGGTGTAGATGAACCTTAGGCAAGGAAGGAAAATAGAAACCCCCCTCCTCCAGAAAGATGTAGAAAAGGGAAGGATATATTCATCCACTACGTTTGAATATAGAAAGTTAACCATAAATGCAGGTACGTGAGGGAGATGAAAATGCAAAAAGTGAGTAAGTAAATAAATAATCAAGACATGTCTTAAGAAGTGACATTACTCGATTCTCGGTACAATAACTTAAGAGAGACTGCAGGACATGAAGTTGACGCTGATGAGATACTCAAAATTCCAAAGCAGGGAATAAAAAGATCTTTCATTTTTTGTAAAGACGATTATTTTTTTGGAAATACCCAGCTGGATTGCAAGAAAACATTAACTTGATGTTCTTAAGATTCATGAAGCGCCGGGAAGAGGCAAAAACAAATTGCATTTGCTCACATCCAGTCTCGAAGTCTCATGTATAATGCACCGGTATCAAAGCCTTCTATCCCCAGCCAAGCTCACAGCTAGATCCATGATTTTTCCTAGCTTTTCCAGATGCCGCGTTGCAGCCCAGTGATGGCACGTTGCTCCCTATATACCATGTCGTCTCGGTTAACTCTATCCCTCACCTTCCTCTCACCATTCTGCATGTTTAGGCCCCGATTACTCAGACTCTTCCACACCATCCTTCAGTTTTCACATCTTCTCCTTCCTTTATCCTTGCTCCCTCAAATTCTGACAAATATATCCTCTCAGTCTCTCTTCGTACATTCATATGTCCAGCCATTTCAGCATAGCCCAATTTTTTTTCTAGGAATCATACTCTGTTCGCTACCATACCTCTCTTATATCATCATCCCTTGCACGATCAACCCTTTTGGTACCATGCCCAGTTCACCTACACTTCAATATACCCGGGATCTTTGCTTCCTCAACCATCGTATTGTTCATTTCAGTTTCAGTTTCATTCGCTGTCCTGTCCACTCCTGGGTATCTCGAACACATCACTTCCTCCAGGTTCTATCAGTTCAAACTCGCATTCAAATGAACCTTTCTTTACCTCTTTATCAAACCTCACACCATTTTTTTCATTCACATTATTTTCGACATCACTTTCACACACTCCTCCAGACACCAGTTCTTGAATGTTTTCACTCGTCTGCCTCTGGGACAGTGTCATTACCAAATAGCAACCGACTCATTCCCCAACTCCTCTCATCCTACACATACTTGAGACCTGCCCTTCTCGCCAAGGCCATCGCATTTGCTTCCCTCCTCACCCCATCCATAAACATTCAACAGCCATAGTAATATCACAAACCCATCTTCACCTAAAAGCTTTCACCACTTTCCCTTCCCACTCGCACACACTCCTAAATGTCTCGATGTTCCTCACTTTTCGTAGCTTTGTTTCCAACACTATATGTTCGCAAACCCCTCCACATAGCAACTCTGGAGAAAACATATATGATAAGGTTCACAAATCCATAAATGCCACATATAAGTCACTTTCACTGGATGGTTTTTCACACAAGTTCTTAAAGCAAACACCTGATTTCCACACCATCGACACTCGTAGAGCGAGATCCGTGCGTGCACTTTCCCATACAACATACCAGTTACATCCAACAGACTAATAATCCTTGTTATTAGAACATTCGCCTTTGTCCCCTCGCTTTTATACAGTGGCTTTATGCAGACGTTCCGTTCATCTCCCAGCTCAACTTTAGGTAAAATAAACATACATTTAGAATCCTGACTAACCAGTTAACTTTATCACCCGCTTTTTGAGAAATTCAACTACATTGCCATCCACTGCAGCTATTATGTTGCTTCATCTTAGGGAAGGCCTCCACCACAACTCCTCTTTTCTCGTCACTATTTGCCATGACGCTCGCTCTGTATGCCTCCACGTCCAAACACCTTGCACCTACCATCCTGTTCTCATACATTCGTCTCAAAAATTTTCACTCGATCTCCATTTTACCTCTCTTGAGCACCTTGCCACTTTCCCATCTTCTCTATTCAATGGTGCCCCAGTTTGTTCTCTTGTTCTCCTCAATGTTTATATCCATTGAAATAATTTCATATTCTCCCTGAAGTTACCCGACAATCTTTATCTCCGCATCTCATTTGCCCTCTTTTCCAGCCCATTATGTCGTTTTCTCTTGCAAATCACTTAATCATGCGCACTCCCTCCCTGCAGGTAAGACCCATGCAACTCTCTCTTTTCTTTCATTAGCAACTTAACTTCCTCATTCCACCACTTAGACACCCACATCCCACCTTCCGCATGCTACACACTTCACCCGCGCATGTAAGTAACGCTTCCCTAATTACCTCCCATTCCTCATGCGCGTTCCCTCTTTCGATTGTATTCATTTTATATCATTCCTCACCCAGTCTCGTGCTGTCTCAACACACAAGCATCTGTTCAAAGTTCGGTCATCTTCACCGTACTCTTCATACTGACCTCCACAAAGAAGTGATGAGACATCGCACAAGCTGCCCCTAAGGGCACATTTACCAGTCTCTTTTTTGCACGTCTATCAGTTAGTACATATTCCAGTAATGCCCATTCAACAATAACCCCGCTCATCCAGTATTACGTACTTAAGCGCTATGTTCTTTTTAGACCAGGTATTCAAAGTCATCTGTCCTTCACCACAGAACACTGATAAACTGTTGCTATTCTCTCTCTCACTAGGAATTCATCTCCACTCTACTTTATACCCTCAACCTCCACATCCCTCACTCGTACATTCACATCTCGCACCACTGTTACTTGATCCCTTTCATCAGTATTACCACCACACTCCCTCAAATCTTGCCAGAAACATACGCCTCTCTTCCTCACTTCTCTCACAACCAGGTGGAATAACATTGACAGTCACCCATGTCTTGTCATGTACTTTTATTCACACCCACATCAGTCTGGAACTCGTTTCCTCACACTCTTTGGCACAGTCCCACAACTTCAGCGGAGGTGCCATCCGCTTCTTTGCTCTCACCCTCACACTAGCCTTTGACTTTACCCTTAAGACATTTCCAGACCAATCTTCTCCTTGAGCTCGCAACAAGATTATCCATTGCAATTTTCCCAAATATATTTCATACATCTCCCTTCTTTTCATCGTAGTTGCATCCACTCGCCTTTAGACACTACAGTCTGATTCTTTGAGGAGGATGTGTAATCCTCTTTTGCTACCTTCTTCGTTTTTTACTTCTAGAAATTGAAAAATTTTGCTCCCACCCCTTTTTAGTCGCCTTCTGTGATACGATGGGTGGATGCGAGGATAGTATTCTTTCTCTCTTGTCCACAGAAATATATTTTTTCATCTCATTATTGTCATCATTATCATTATCATTTCTAATATTGACATGTATCATTATTTCATTATTATCATTATTATTATTATTATTATACTACTACTATTAATACTGCTGCTAATGATAATAATTATTAAAATTATTATTACTCATTTCTCATTTTGAGTTATCATTTCTAATATCAACATTTATCATTATTATTGCCAGTTGTTGACTCCAGAACTATTGCCTGTGTATATGGTGTTTGAAGAGCGTCCAGTAGTGTTTCTTCTTACATATCCTATGTCGATGTTGTAAGTCAAAAGAAAACACGAACGTGACCTCCAGAAACGTTCTTCTCTTGGGATTATTTTTTTTTTCCTGAGATCACACACATTTCTGGTAATTATTCGTAATCACACGAAAGACCACAACACTTTCTCAGCTGACTGGAAAATTCGAATATTTCTTCTTCAACGGAGACGATAATGAATTTTGGATGTATTTATACAGCATTTTCCCATGTACACTCATGTGGACAGGGCCGTGATTAATGACTTGCTGGAAGTGTGGTGTTGGGTGGGTGAGGGGTGGGTTTGGTGGACAAGGGTGCGTGGGGAAGGAAGTTTAGGGAAGGTTGTGGGGAGGCTGTTGAGGGGAGGAGAGGTGATGAGTTGGGGGAGCGATGGAAATCGTGTGTGGTGAGAGTGCTCTTTGGTAGTGGGACTGGTGAGGGACTGGTGGATTGTATGCATAATAGGAGCGGTGGATAAAGGTAGTATGGATAATGGTTGGAAAGAGTAAAGGAGGATGAGAGTTTTTAGTATAAGGACGGATTTTGTCGTGGATAGTGTGAAAATCGTTAAGTTAAGGGTATGGTGGGAATGTTAATGCGTGAGATGTGGGTGCTGGGAGTCGTTAGCTAGGAGACGGTAGCTGAGGAAAATATTGTATATGGGGAGTGGTTGTTGGAGTTGGATGATGCTGAGAGTAGAGGGTAGGGCAGATGATGGGTGATGTTAACGTACTGATGTTGTGAGTAATGGACAGCCAGTGAATGTTAGATTGTGGCAGTCGTTTGTGAGTGAGTGATGTGAATGGTGAAAAACTTGTAGGAGTGGGTGGGAGGCACAACTGGTGTAGTAGTAAGTGGTAGAAGTGATGGGAGTGACAGAAGGTAGACTGGTTGTTGAGGGGCAAGGCAAGTGGTAGGTGGTGAGGTGGTGTAAATGATTGATGTTGGAAGCCAGGGTGTGTGGATGGATATTCGGATTGGTAAATGGGGATGGGGTCAAGACAATGGTAGGAGTAGTTACTGGGAGGCAAGAGGAAGTCGATACGCAATGCAAGGTGTGACCAGTGGGTGGTGAGATTCACGGATGGGGTGGAGAGGAGTCAAGAGTGGTAGAGAGATGCATATTTTTGCTGATGGGATGCATGACATTTTGACGTTCATACTAACTTTAGACTTTCCAATAAGATTTTTTCTTTAGGAATATTAGTCCTGCAAGGTATTTTTTCTACCCGTTCACCGTCCGAAGTATTGCCGGAGGGAATAGAGGAGGGGTAGCGAGTCTTTGCTTTGCTCTTCTTTTCGTCAACTGCTTTTCAGGGGACTGCTGCTTTCTCAGCAGTACTAAGGCCAGACTACCTCGCTTGGACCTCGTGCCTGTTTGCCTGTGTCTATGAAAGATGAAAGTGTCGAGTGAGGTGCAAAGTAAAACATGAATGGTGGATGATAGGTACTACGTAGAGGTGTTCATTGTTAGTACTTATACAAAATGTGTGATGTGAAGACAGGGTAGCTGCTGCTGAGGAAAATTTAGGGAAGTAACTTAAAACACCGATCCTATGAACTGTGTACAGATAAAGGAACTGGGAAAGATTTTGCAGATAATAATCTGATAATTCCTGAAATCAGTTTAGATTCATCGTCATTTTTTGTAACCACAGATCACTCAACCAAGTGACGGCTAACTGTGCTTCTAACAGGATAAAACAACTGGCATTTAGACACGTCCGGCCTGGCTATAAAAAGACTTTTGTATAAAGACATGTCTGCCTGTTTATATCGCTGTTGCCTTTCAACACACGAAGACGCACGCACCAGCTTTTCTGTACATTTTGAACCCTGAACATTGCTCGTTGTGTACAGGAGCCAAAAGCATGATTAAGCCACTTGTTAAAAAGTCGCATTTTATTTTGGTTATAACAACGCAATAGGTATTACTTACTTGCAGTGAAGGATAAGATTATAAAAAAAAATCATGAGTTGCCAAAATAAGCTCACTTAAAAACGAAAGCATGGATACAAAGTCTGAACAAACAAATAGAAGAGAAAGGGAGACGGTGAAATGCGCAGAGGTAGGGAAATGGCAGTGTGAAAGAGAGGCAAGAGTCCGGGAATGTGTGGAAGATTGGTCATGAAAAATGAGAAGAGTAAGCTGCTAAATTCATCTACTATAATTTCTCTCTCTCTCTCTCTCTCTCTCTCTCTCTCTCTCTCTCTCTCTCTCTCTTTATATATATATATATATATATATATATATATATATATATATATATATATATATATATATATATATATATATTATTAGATTAAGAATACTTCCCACGTATTCCCTGCGTGTCGTAGAAGGCGACTAAAAGGGGAGGGAGCGGGGGGCTGGAAATCCTCCCCTCTCATTTTTTTTTCTTTTTTTCCCAAAAGAAGGAACAGAGGGGGCCAGGTGAGGATATTCCAAAAAAGGCCCAGTCCTCTGTTCTTAACGCTACCTCGCTAGCCGGGAAATGGCGAATAGTTTAAAAAAAAAAGATATATATATATGCATGCCGTACGAAGTATTCAGAATTTCATTTGTCTTACATGTGATGAAAATGATAACTCTGAACTTAGGAGGGAAAAGCATAATGTGCTGCACTGAACAAATCGTTTGTCTGTTGTGGCATAAAATCGTGATGCATCACAGAAAATGTTTCAACGCTCTGGTTAATGCGTGATGAATATTTTCGTTACTGTGATGACTTTGTTGTGTGAGTTTTTTGTTCTTAAAGGGGCCAAATACTAGGAGATTTTTCAACGGCCAACACACATCTCATTCAACACAAAGGAACACTACAGTCCAATCAATAATCGGCACTTCGTCAACATACACAACCGTTACAATAGCTTGAAGGCAACTACCCTTTGTTTCTTGTTTCCTCAACGTCTCTAATGAAGGATGATATGGCCATTGGCTCTGTGTACTCGTGAAATGTCGGAGAATAAAGTATTCAATTCAGAACAGGGTCCCCACTCTGCTATTAAAGAGAGAGTGTGGTCGACTATAACTAGTTGGGAGGTTCATTTCTCAGCACTCGGTGATAGGTGTTGTAAGAGCAATTGGAAATGATTCTTTTCAATGCCTCTATGGTACACTTTCTCTCGTAGTTCCTCCTGTATGGGGGATGAGAAAGACGGGGAAGGCCCAGATGAGATAGGAGAACATGAGGGTCTTGTATGTGATCTTAATTTCAGATGGGATTAGATGAAGACCTTAGGAAGGTTTCACGTTCTCTCCAAAGCTGATATCGAAAATGACATCGAGGATCTTAGTGGGCCGTATAACCTGAGGGAGCACACGAGGGCCTAGTCAAATAGGTGGAGGTGGGACATGGTAGGAGGTATGGTTGACGTGTGTGTCCACCGTCGTGATGTGGGTCGTGGTGACGCTGCGGGCGGTGCTCCAGTTCTGGGGGCTGTTGAGGGTTAGAGAGAGAGAGAGAGAGAGAGAGAGAGAGAGAGAGAGAGAGAGAGAGAGGCTTGGATCGTTTCATGATAGACAGCTATAAGTCTCGGGAAAGTGGAGAATGGACTGGTCAGACTTAACAAAATGACGAGTTACCATAGGAAAAAGTGTTTACTGTATAATTTCAACGATTTAGAACCAATATACAATAATAACAATGAAGGAACATTCAATCAGCGTGGTATAAGATGAAGTAAAGCTTGCACTTCTCAGATATGATAAATTGTGGGGAATTTCAGTTAAGGTGAAATAGATTGAAGGGGATTTGGATTCTCATTGTGATAGGGAGTCATGAAACCATACAGTTTTGAGGCCTATACAGGAAAGTATTTAACCTACACCAATACATCATTGCTAGTTCTTATTTTGAAACGGATCCGAATGGATATTGAAAGTATTGTATACGATACACCTGGTTGGAATGACTGAACAAGTGCTTGAAGTTTGATTACGTGGGAAGAGAGGATGTTAAAAAAGATCAGAGGCGAGAGAAGACCTATAGAGGGACTATGATCATGGAAACGACAAACTTAAAGAAATTCTTTGGCCTCATAGATTAGGGAATGGAGTTCAGCAGCCATGAACCAAGGCATGGAGGATTGCATCATCTTACAAGGGGACTTCAGACATACTCCAAAGTTGTTTTGGTACGTGGTTGATGAAATTCAACTCGAGCGAATGTAATGAGAATGAATCACAGCGATAGATGGTCTCGATATCATCATCACCTAAAAAGAAACTGCAGGATCCTGTGGGTGAGAAGACGTGGGAGTCGACAATGTCCCTTTCCAAACCCTTGACTGCAGTCATCAAACACACACTGCCAGAGCCTCACGTTAAGAGAATAGGTTAAGGAGGACCAAATGCGTACTAGCAATTGTTAGAATTGCATTCAAGATCATTGATGACGAGATATTCAGCAAGCTGTTAAGATCATCTACATCATATCAAAACTACGATATGCCTTTCAAGTTTGGTCACCGCACCTATAGAAGCGTAAAGAGAAAATAGAGAATGTCCAGAGAACAACAACGAAGATGGTACTGAAATCTAAGAGAGCTGAGTTACATGGAAAGGCTAAAGGCTTTGAATTTGCCTACCTTGAAAGAGAGAAGAGTTAGGGGTGATGTGATCACAGTCTTTATTCTTTTGAAACGTATCGATGACGTAGACAATGAACAGTTCTTCGAAAGTCGTAAGGAGAGAACGACTAGAGGGTGTAACATGCTATTAGGTAAGGGAGTTAAGAAATATTGAAGAGTAACTCTGTTAGTATGAGAACGGTGATGAACGGAATGAAATGAATAAGACATTGTTAATGCAGGTAGAATATACAAGTTTAAGAAGTTGTAAACCACGGTGTCTCCAGTGACTCCACAGTAAGACACTCAGTTTTCCAAGGAACTCTACTTGTATCCCTCCTGTTCCTTAATCTTATATCTGACAGTGACGCAGACTACAGTGGGCCATTAAAAACGTGCTTCTCAGTGAGATAAGTTTCAACTACTCCAGTCTGGAGAAAGAACAGAATATCTGACGGACACAGACACCGTCATAAACCAACTGAATAATGTGAAAGAACTCGGGTTAGAAATATTTAACTCCCTAACCTTCGGTTAACACAACAAAGCAGCTGTTGCCTCCTCCAGGAGGGTGATGGGGTAAAACCTGCAGAATTTTAAAGACACGAGAAGAAGAAAACAGTCTTGACACTCCTCAAGGCGTTAATTCTCTCGCAAATGGATTACTGCTGTGTTCTAACATTACCATGTAAAGGACTTAGATTACTGGAACGGCAGACATCACTGAGACTGTATTCTCTGGAAGGCATAGTTCCCAACTTACACTCTGAAATATCTTCTTTCTTGTACGACAGGCATGGAAGACTTTGTGAAGTACTACCTCTGATATCAAAGGATGCGATATGCGCAAGAAGAGAGAACGCCTTAAACATCCGGAGCCCAAGACTCTAAAACACCAAGGGATGCACAGTGAAGAAGATTAAGAGTTCTTTGGACAAGTAGTTACAGAGTGCACCGGACCATTAAGGCTGTGGAGGCTACGTGGGCCTGAGAGATGCTGCCTCCAGCAGCTTGGCCGACCAACGACCCTACCCAATAGCCTCGGCCCAGCCCGGGCTGTGAGGGTCGAAGACCCCTCGAAGACTTCACCATGCATCCACCAGAATAATATTAGGGCCTTCACGAACACAGAACTCCCACTCCACACAGTGCAAATAGGTGATTACGTACGTGTCTTACGGATCTCTCAGTGCTGGAGACACTACTGGTTTTGATTTTAGATGATTTTACCAAACAAGTTAATCATATTTGAATATGTTGCTAATGATGTCGAAATTATGTAAGCTGTGTAAAGGAGCATGGAATACGAAATATTAAATCACTGTGGGGATTTTTAAACATTCTACACGTTTATATAGAACTGAAGACCTAATATCACTTTTATATGAAGACGAGACAATACTAAGATCTCTGAAAATGTTGTGTTGCCTCTTGCCAAACTCTTGCCTTTATAAAGCGTTGTACATGATACCTGCTGATGATGTAGACATCACCTACTGGCGTACAGGCAACCTGCTAACCCTGGAGTACGCATCAGCGTCTTGTTTGATGCATCACATCCTTATAACTCACAGCACCACTGCTCGTGCCGTAGTTTTCTCCTGCTAAAGCGTCTCTTATCAGTGAGGTACACATTACTATCTGGTGTCCCACACTCCACCTGTCAGTGGCCTTCTAACAGGTATGTATGTATGTATGTCACTTGTTAGCTGTACAGACATCACCCTGTTAGTGCAGTTCATTCACCATCTGGTATTCGTGTAGAGGTCACCTTTCCTTGTGCGTGCCACTTGCTCGTGGTGAAGTACAAGCAGGTGCTCTACGTGTCAACAGCCTTACGTGTAACCTAATGTTGGTGTTCACGTCATCATGTAGTATTGTGCACGTCACTCTTGGTGGTTGACACGTCCCATGACGCGGTTGTACTTGGTGGATGATTAATAAATATCGTCTTGCTGCAAGTACACGGGTCGTCTTGTGCAAATATTCACCAGCTTGTCGATTTTCCTTGATATATCTTAGAATCTAATTCACCTGAAAGAAAAAAAAAATAGCTATTATAAGTACATTTGTTAACGGGAACAAAGGAGAAGGAAAGAGAAGCTAAAAGGAATAGATCATCCTTGATGGAAGGAACAAAAAGAAAATATATAAGAATGGTTGGTAAGCTTCCAAGAAAAGGAACATTCAGAATGAAAATAGCTAGGAAAGAAAATGTGCAGCTGAGAAAAATGAGTCACACGTTTAAAACGCGACCATAAATCCGATGAAACAGGTAAAGGAACGCATGACATCAAGCTGACGAGTAAAGGACATTATGCAGCGTGGAGGAAAGAGAAGAAGAAAAATAAAGAACCACAATTGTATTAACATCATAACAAGCTAGAGTGAAAGACAGCAAGATGGGTTTGAAAAACATTAGGCACTTAAAGATAATATAAAACTAAAGTAAAACGTACAGCTCAGTCTAAGAAAAAAGATAGATAGAAGGAAGCAAGAAAAAGATAATGACAAAGTACACGAGGCAACCTGGGTGCTGGAAGGTAAATAAATAAAAGAAAAAAAAAAGAAGAAATTAGTTGGGCTAAAAGAAATGGAGCGGCTGGACTGGGGAAGGCGCCGAGTTCGAAGTGATGGATGGTGGACTTGTGGGCTGCTGTTTATTATTAGTTGTTGACTAGTTACGATGCACCAGATAACCTGCTCAAGTGTCCATCGCCAGCAGCCGCCTCCCCTGGAGTGCTGCGTCTTCAACCATCCATCACCAACATTAGACTTGATAAAGTGTTCCTTTGGAACTTGAGGGATGCAAGACCTGGTCAGTAGAAGAATTAAAGCATTTGATGAAGAATTAGAAAAGAGGTGTGTCCTTGATAAGAGTATATATATATATATATATATATATATATATATATATATATATATATATATATTTATTTTATTATTTATTTTTTTTATTATACTTTGTCGCTGTCTCCCGCGTTTGCGAGGTAGCGCAAGGAAACAGACGAAAGAAATGGCCCAACCCACCCCCATACACATGTATATACATACGTCCACACACGCAAATATACATACCTACACAGCTTTCCATGGCTTACCCCAGACGTTTCACATGCCTTGATTCAATCCACTGACAGCACGTCAACCCCGGTATACCACATCGCTCCAATTCACTCTATTCCTTGACCTCCTTTCACCCTCCTGCATGTTCAGGCCCCGATCACACAAAATCTTTTTCACTCCATCTTTCCACCTCCAATTTGGTCTCCCTCTTCTCCTTGTTCCCTCCACCTCCGACACATATATCCTCTTGGTCAATCTTTCCTCACTCATCCTCTCCATGTGCCCAAACCACTTCAAAACACCCTCTTCTGCTCTCTCAACCACGCTCTTTTTATTTCCACACATCTCTCTTACCCTTACGTTACTCACTCGATCAAACCACCTCACACCACACATTGTCCTCAAACATCTCATTTCCAGCACATCCATCCTCCTGCGCACAACTCTATCCATAGCCCACGCCTCGCAACCATACAACATTGTTGGAACCACTATTCCTTCATACATACCCATTTTTGCTTTCCGAGATAATGTTCTCGACTTCCACACATTCTTCAAGGTCCCCAGAATTTTCGCCCCCTCCCCCACCCTATGATCCACTTCCGCTTCCATGGTTCCATCCGCTGCCAGATCCACTCCCAGATATCTAAAACACTTCACTTCCTCCAGTTTTTCTCCATTCAAACTCGTCTCCCAATTGACTTGACCCTCAACCCTACTGTACCTAATAACCTTGCTCTTATTCACATATATATATAAATATAAATATTTTTTTCATATTCGTTATTTCCAGCATTTGCGAGGTAGCGCTAAGAACAGAGGTCTAAGCCTTTAAGGGCATATTCCCACTTGGCCCCCTTCTCCGTTCCTTTTTTTTTTTTTTTGAAAAGTAAAAAAAGAGAGGAGAGGATTTCCAGCCTCAGCTCCCTCCCCTTTTAGTCGCTTTCTACGACACGCAGGGAATACGTGGGAAGTATTCTTTCTCTCCTATCCCCAGGGATTGTATATATGTATATATATATATATATATAATATATATATATATATATATATATATATATATATATATATATATATATATATATATATATATATATTCCTATGAGTCCACGGGGAAAATGAAACACTCATAGGAATATCTTGCTCACGCGCAAAATTGTGATCCTTTCCAATATATATATATATATATATATATATATATATATAAATATATATATATATATATATATATATATATATATATATATATATATATATATATTCCTATGAGTCCACGGGGAAAATGAAACACTCATAGGAATATCTTGCTCACGCGCAAAATTGTGATCCTTTCCTATATATATATATATATATATATATATATATATATATATATGATATAATATGCAGGTAAAATCACAAGGAAACTTTTCCTTATGGTTTAATGTATATCTTATACTCGCTACTTGTCTGCTTTATGTACTGGGGTTGTGATTTGTGAATGAAGATCTCAAAGAGGTTGCATTGTTTGCCTGAAAGCATTGGTTTATCTACATTACCATCGCCCATAAATCTTTTCATAAACGTTGCTACAGCATAGTGATTCATATATATAAAAACCGATTTCATCTCCGTTCGCATGAGTTATTACCGCATTAACTTACTTCACCATAACAATTTCTTCTATATATGCATCACAGCTCCATACCAGTGTTTATTCCTAAACTGTTGCACATCCAGAAGCATATATTCTTTTTTTTTTTCCTATCACATTTGGATTTTCAGTTGGGTTTGTACTGATTCAGTGCCATATTTATCAACAACACTGCCTCGTATTGGCTACACTCGAAGGATGGTATTTTTTGTGGTGGTCAAGAAACATGTATTTTTCTCACGTTTCCTCCATACCTACCCCAAGCCTTTCTCTCGTTGGGGAGCCAGCGAGGGCTGCGCAGTGAGCTAGTATGTCAGGTGGCTGTCGGATATCACTCCTATGACCTAGATAACTGTCTCTTTCGTTCTGCTTGGCGTACACATGTAAGGCTGCTGGCGCTCAGACCACAAACATACACTTCTACCATTTCCTACGTAACACTTGACGTCACGTAACTCACACCACTCGCTTCTTCGTGGCTGTATTCCCTGCGGTAGATGCACTCCTTTGGCAAAACACCCTCTTAAGTGCTATCTGCCAACTTCGTCTCTAAAAAAATATGCCAGAACTTTCTAAAACCTGAGCGTTTATATCCTGTTTGTGTCTCAAGTCATTAATGCTCAGTTATCTTACACTTCAGTTGATGATTTATCATACTGACGACTGCATCGTCATCATTACATTTTATTCAGCGCATGCAAAAGCTTGCGCAAAGGCATGGCATTTGCTTATGTACCGTAACCATGTTTAGGGAATACCTGCCTCTCTCTCTCTCTCTCTCTCTCTCTCTCTCTCTCTCTCTCTCTCTCTCTCTCTCTCTCTCTCTATATATATATATATATATATATATATATATATATATATATATTTATTTATATTCAGCCTTGAACGTATGGTATATGATTTAGCATTTACAGAAGATGAACTGATCAACTTCATCTTTTTTTTCATTACAGCGTTTGACAAGCTTGAACTTCGTTTCTACGCTTCTAGTGATTTTCAGAATTGGGATGCGGGTTTGGAGCTACTAAATCTAGACATGATGGAGTGTGTGTGTGTGTGTGTTAGGAGGAGGGTAGGAGGGTAGGGGCCAGGCATGACATCTATGCAAGGGAACAAAGCACGCAGACGGGTCTCGCTTTGCATACCAACGAGGCTGGTTGAAGACGTAATTTTCTTGTGGCACAAACAGCCCTTGTAAGTCTTATCGAATGTGTTGACCGGACTGTTGCAGGAGTCTTGCCCGATGTCAGTCACAGCCCATCATCCGATATTAGTCTTAGGGAAGGGTGAAGGCTGTTGATTAGTATAGTAGTCTGGTATATGGGAGTTAGGAAACGATGTGGGTGAATAGGTGGTTGGAAGAATATTGGCGTGTGATACGGTGGTCAGAAGGAAGTGAGTTGATGAGTGTCTTGTAGGAAATGAGCAAGTTAAAGGCGATGTGGGTTAGTGACTGGGTGGAAAAAGAGGTGGATAGATGAACTGATATTAAGGTGGTGGCGGTTTGATGAACTGGTGACAGGGAGGAGGTGGGTGGCTACAAAGAGAGATGAACAGGTGGATGGAACACGTGAGACGATTCGAGGAGATGGGTTGTAACGTGAGATGGGTGGATGAATTATCAATAGGGGGATATGGATGGCAGGATGGTTGAGTCAATAGTCAATACGAAATACATGGGGAGATGAATGAGCAGTAAGGACGACATAGGTAAAGGAGCGATTGGTCGGCGGGAGATGTGTATATCATAAGAATGAGTAGGATAGGAGGGAATGGAAGGGGGTAATTAGGAGTAATGAGGAGAGAGGCATGTACCGAAGAGAAGATAGTGGGGCTGGTGGATGAGTGGTACGAAGGTGGTGTGTTGGTGGTAGGTAAGAAAGAGAGGGACGGGGAAAATAATTGATATGTGTGTGTGGTTAGGAGGAGGTTAAAGGATTCACAGCTTTTGGGTAGAACAAAGGGAAAGAGGAGGATAGTGGTTGTAAGGCAGGAGACTGATGGTAACAGTATTTGGTAACGGAGGAATGGTTGGCTCTGCATGGCTCCTGTGAATTACTGAAAGAAAAGTAGTTTGCGTGATGGGGAAGGTAGTGCGAGGCAGGGTTGATGCATGACCAGTACACGTCCTGAATTCACCGTCTCATAAATATATATCCTTGTCCCATAAAGTCTTGAGCCTCCCTTGATGTTTATATTATTAGCATAGTTTACTTATGTTCACTGGACATAACGTAGGATGAATAGATATTCAAAGATTAGTAACGCCTCGCTGACTGCCACAAGCAGTATGAGTATTCTTAAAGATATTCTCTGCATCAGATGAAGTCGAAGATTATCAAAATCGTCCAAATTTTTAAAGCTGGGGTATAGATGCAAAGATATTATCAGGTGATCTTTATATCAGAGCCCATGTATGGTGTGATAATATACCGAGAATATCAAAGGCTTGATAAACAACGGGTCAAGGCTCGGGAGTATTCTTAAAGATAAACTGTGATATTCTCATCTGGAATTCTAAAATCTTCATTTAGTTTCAATAAATACCCTAGATTTTTTTTTTTCAAAGACTTTAGTCATCGAATGTGACCCTATGTAAACCGTGCAGATATCTTTGTGTTGGTTTTCATGCAAGGACTGACAAAGGCAGGGAAAGCTTCGTCATTATATCATTCAGCCTCAACACCAGTGCTACCACCTACCTGCAGAGGAGCGGCTCCAGTATCGTCATACACAATAGACAGACGGTGAGCAAGACTTGTAGGAGTGAAGTATATCAACCCCCTGAAAATTACTGGAATTCTAAGAATATGGACGTATTTTATACATCACAGAATTTAAGATTTTTCCTGGTTAGAGAAAACATCCAGACTGCTTTATGGGTGGAGACGCATTTATCTCGATAGGATCTCTCAGATGAAGTCATAATTCATTCTTAAATTCTCATGAAAGAGCAAAGCGAGCGGAGGCAAGGCATACACAGGGTTGAGGCAGGGGGAGCAACCTGCGGTGCAGCCTTTCAGCGAAGCGTCTCGCGTGAGCAGTGAATTAGACCAACGTGTGGTTAAGGCTCCTCTCCTTACGTTCTTAAACCATTACTCGTTCCTTCTCTAAAGTACATGACTTTTATGGTGTCTTACATTGATCGTCTTTGGTGGGTGCTACAGGGAACAGACGGATAAAGATTATAAGATATTTTGGGATATCAATTGAGTTCTCCGAATTTTGTTCAAACGCTCCGCTGATGTACATCTGTCTTGTTTGTAGGTCAGAATTCGAGTTGAGAAAAATAGACCAGTGAAGGGTAAGGTAAGTGACCTTTAGGTAGGTTGATACTGTCCTGGTATCACATTGTCTGAGAACATGTCACAGACCTATAAGAGAAGAAGACAATGGACGATTATATCATTCAAATACACAGCTTATCCGTCTCTTAGGCAAGTGAAATACTCTAGACTGTTCGGTATAGGAGGAGGTTGGCGGGTTGTTTGGTTTCTGAATTTCCCTGACGTAGATTTTAGCCAGTCTTTGTACTCGCTGAACCTAGTAAAGTCAGCTGTAAAGTCAGAGAGGACAAACTTAGCTACAACTGATAATATGCTGTGAAATCTAGACTGACAGACGAATACATATAAAGTAGTAACTTGATTGTGAAGGTCGGATAGAGTAATTTTCCCATAAGCCTGTGTCCATGTAAGTAGCCATCGAACCAAAGGGCTCATGTTTAATTTCGTAAAGTAAATCGTTGGAACGCGTTAAGAGTTAATAATCCAAGTGAATATTTTAGGAAATTAGCATTTTAAAGGCTTTCTTGTTCAATGATCTTAGAGCAATCGTTAACATCAGCACATACGTACATACCAACTCTCCCTAAGAATGAGAAGACTCAGACACAGCTCACAGGTATACAGACGAAGAAGCAATACTGAAACTGTGATAGAAAACTCTCAGTATTTAAGGTAGTTCAAGAATCTTTAAGCTCGGAAGAGTGTGTGGTATAGGGTAGGAAGCATCCAGGTATTATGATGGGATTAAGCCTCGTCAAACCATATTCATATATACCAGAATATATACCAGAATCACATATCATTAAGGATAATCAGTGGTTTACTTGAATCATTCAATGATGTTAGCCTCTATTATTCCGTCATACCAAAGTACGTTATACCTTTTTGTGATGTCTTGAGTGTACATAAACACTGTAGGTGTTTTCAGCAAGGTACGCACCTTCTTATACTCTGATTTGTGAGTCTTTTGTCATACGACAAAAATTCGTGTTCGCAAATTTGCGAGTCGTTTGGGGAAAATTTGACGACAGGACACAAAAGTTTTCCAGCTTCTGAGGAGGTTTTTCACGTTCATTTTACAAAAAGTTTTTATTTTTTCCATTTGTCAAGCATAAGATACTCGGCAGAACCATCATGACAGCTGTAGAAGTGTCAGTCAAGGTTAACAAGAGAAACAACGACCAACTGGATGATGAAATTACAGGACAGAAAGATAGGAGTGTTACTGGTTAAAAAAAAAACGACGAATGGAAGGGAAAAATAGATTTTTAGAATGTTTAACAGTCGTGAAATGCTGTTGCTTCAGTAAAGAGTTCAGGTCTGTTGTCCAACCCACACTTGCCAATGTCTTTCTGTGTGTGTGTGTGTGTGTGTGTGTGCGCGCGTGCTTGCGCAATTACATTTTTGTATTTATCTACTGCTGTAAGGGAAGGGAGAACTATACTTGTGGAACCTCAACTCTTGAACGTATACTGTCGAGATCATCTCCCTGCTTTAAAAACTTGAAGGTTGTAGTCAGGTCACCCCTAAATCTTTTTCTTCCTTGGTGGACAATTATAAAGTCTCTCAACTTTCCCCAGTAACTCGGCTCCCTTGAGACTGGTTCCATCTTTGTTGCTCCTCTCTGGACCTTTGTTAGTTTTTGTGCTTTAATGGGCATATTCTACTTTTGGGCGTGGATAGTATGTGAAGAACTTGCTAAATATTTCCTTATTCATATACTTGAACGCAATTCTAATGTTTTTCAGTAGAGAGTTTGTCTCCTTTCTTTATACTCTTAAGGAGGGAGTAGAGCGACTCCCAAGTGCCCCTCTGAATTAGACTCCTACAGCATATTTTCTGCTTGATAATACGTATATCAAGGCATTGTTTCACATCCATCCTAATTACTTTACATCTACTCGGATTAGATTTCATCAACCATCTTTAGAATTTGACCAGGTGTTTTTTGTAAGTTGATAGAATCCCTCTTCGCTTTTCATTGTCCTCATGACATTTGGCATCATTCGCAAACACATTTAGACAGGAGTTCAAGCCTTCTAGTAAATCGTTCGCACAGATCAAGAAGTGCAGTGGTCCCAGAAAAGAACCCTGTGGCATTCTACTGGTGACCTCAAACCGTTTCGCGAAGGATCCCTCGATATTCGTCCTAAATATCTTTCCAGGAAGATATTCTTATCTCCAACGAGAGTCTCCTCTTTTTTCCTATCTGGAGGTCTAGCGTCTTCACCAACTTACAATGTGGTTCAGTGTCAAATGCTTTCTGGCAGTCCAGATATAAATAATCTAGACTTATCTTTTGTCTAAAATGATGCTCAGTCTCTCCAAGTAACCGGATCTTCTATCACTTGACTAATTTCTATTCTGCAGAAAGTCATCCAGTTGCTTTCTGATTATCTTTTCCATTACTTTACAGACTACGGGAGGCCAGTCTGTAGTTCAGCGCCTCCTATCGGTATCTTTTCTTAGTGATCAGCAGGGATTTTGCCCTCCTCCACTCCCTTGGCAATTTGTGTATCTCTAGCGACATCATGAACAACAATTGGACTAGTTTGTCAAGTTTTTTTTTCTGCATACATCCTGAGCACATAAGAAGAAATATCGTCTGGACCTTATATGGGTCACGATCCATTAATTTTTTTTTTCTCTATACAAACTATTTCATTACAAGACCACCTCTCCATTTCATCTCTGATGTTAGGGCGACACTGACTTGCACTTAGAAAACTTTTTTGAAATTGTCATACATCATTTACATCTTCCCATTATTTAGAATCTTCCCCCTGAATTCCTTAGCCTTATTAAATGCTCTTCACCAGACAATTTATTCCTCATAAAGTTATGGTAAAATTTTGAATAGTTTCGTTCCTTGCGCACAAAATTCGTTTCAAGGTTTCTCTGTTCCTCTTTCCTTATCCCGCAATTCTTGTTCCTTGTTCCGTAATACATTATATTGCTGATTAGTTGGAGTGTCGCCTGTATCCTCATTACAGCAAGTTGATACGTCCCTCTCCCTTTTGACATCTTTTATTAAACCACACTTTCATCTTTTCTTACCTTCTATTTGTATTCACGGCTAAATAGTACCCATATTTCGTCTTAAATCTCGCAGAACCTCCCTCCACAGTACAGTGCTCCTGGCTACTGAACTCCATTCCTAGAATGTTACTACAGAAATGATTAAGCTATGTTTAGCTTTTTTTATGATTCTATATACGCCCTGTTTACAGGTCCATCCTGCTCCTTGTACTTCTGCTTTAACCATATAATCAAACTCAAGCGTTACATAATCACTTTTTCCAGTTGGTGTATCATATATGCTACTCTCAAGCGCACGTGTGTGTGTTGGGGACGACACGATTACGAGGTGTAGAGCAGGTGTGTGATGGGGACTATACCATAACCCGGTACGAGGCAGGTGTGTGGTGACTACACCATTGTCCCGACTCTGTACCAGCATCCCCTTGCTCCGGCACCTCTCCGAGTGACCCGCTTTATTAACACTTATAAAAGTGTTAATCAGAGATGAATCTTAATCAAGAGTCGCGTCACACGCCCCTTTGTCTTATAGATTTGTCCCACAAAGATTTCAGGTAGGTTTTCCATATCCTATTATGTCTGGCTATTGACGAAGAATTTGAACACAAAGGCCATAATTTTACTCTCCCTTCGGCCAAACCCTTATCGAGCCCTCGTAATTCCAAGATCATTTAAGCTTCAGTGAAGCTTCATTTTTAGATCACCAGAGTGAGTAGGAGTGAATTGGCTGGTCATTCCCTTAATTTTGATGTCGCACTTGCTTTGTCTACGATATTGGTACTGGCGAATAGATAATGGCAACTGCTCTTCCACACTCAGATCGCAAAATAACCACTTGAGATAAGGAAGATGTTCACTCTGGCTTGAAGAAAAAAAGAAAAAAGAAAGAGGATCGAATCTCGTCGTTGGGAAGGGATACCATGGGATAAACAATTGATATTTAGAAAAGAGAATAGATCTCTTGAATTACAGAATACTTTATACTGCCAACAATTGAAGGTTATATATATATATATATATATATATATATATATATATATATATATATATATATATATATATATAATAAAATTATGGTTGCGAAGAGAGTGGTGAGTGAGCTTGAAAAAGAGACTTGTGCGAAGAAATACCTGAAGATATTGACTGCAGAATAGCAAAAGGAGAGAATAAACGATGCATGGGGAGTGGGAGGCATTTAGGGATGTATTTCTGGCATGTGCGAGAGAGACGTGTAGCATGCACAAGGTGGGAGGGAGGCAAATCAGAAAGGGTGGTGGGTTGAAGAAGTAAAGTTAACTATGAAAAAGAAAAGAGAGGTATATAGGCAGTTCTTACAGGGAAGAAGTGCAAATGACTAGGGTAGATTTAAGAGAAAGTGGCAGGAAGTCGAAAGGATGATGCAGGGGTTGAAAAAGAGGGTGAGTGAGAGTTGGGGTGAGCGAGTATCGGCAAACTTCAGGGAGAATGATAGATGGTTTGGAAGGATTTTAACCAAGAAAAGCAAGGGGAAAAATGGAAATATCGGTGAAGGGGGCACATGGGGAAGTAGTAACATGTAGTGATGCATTGAGGAAATATAGTATTTTGAAGGAATGTTGAATGTGGCAGATGTAGTGTGTTTGGGTTGGGTCTGTTACACATGACCTCCTTTCCTTACGACCATTCTGTCTCTCATTTAGGTAATCTTTTTTCTCTGTAGAAAGTCCTCTACTTGCTTCTACTCGTCTTTTTCAACTCTCGTCTGTGTATGTGGTTTGTAGCTCAGTGTCTCTTCTCGTTCTTCTTTTTTATAAATAAGTATGACGTTTCTCTTTTTTTCTGTGTGGTTATGCAGGATTCTGTCAATTCATTTAGTCATATATCTACATATGTCTGCATGTGCAGATAAGATTAAGATCTTAACTTACTTGATATTTTCTGGATCACTGTTAACAGAAGTGGGACCAGTAAGGTATATAAAGAAAGAGATACAAATTGTGATAGACGCTCAAGACGATGAGAAATGCTGTAGGTACGAGAGATAGATATCTATACACATAAAGATGAGACACAAGAAGTCACTTAATCCAATACGCTTGACAGTTTACTGCTGGGATCAAGTCCCCTTAAATCTTATGCTGGTTTCAGCAGATCTTCCTTTCCTTGTGATCCAGGGGAAAAAACATCATGCCGTAAGAGATGAAGATAAGTTGGCGTGAGCATGCAACACTTCCATGCCAGCCAGGCCGCGAAGAGATGCTGCATCCCTGGTGCGAACGGCCTATTACTTACCAAGGCTCCTAGAATTCACCATGAGTCACCTCAAAGCCGAATGAGACCTGGTATGAGCAGTTTATCATACTGTCACAGTTCAGGGACTTCACCATAATCCATCGGGGCTCTACCAGGTTGGGATAAAGCGGTAAAAAATTTGAAATCAACCGTCCATCAGATACCACAGCACCCAAACACCAATACACACACCAAACCCAGCCATTGCCGTCAGACTACTGTGACATGAGGTGCTATAACTCTGGTGCGAGTGTTTCTCCCTGATGACACGGAAACTATTATGGCCTATGATAAGCTAGTCCCATACCTCTCTGCCAGGCAGCGTATACGAGAAACCTGTCGCAGTTCCAGTGGTAGAAAATATCCCGTGATTTCTCGACCAGTTTTCTTCACCTCAGACCCCCGGTGAAGGCCTCAAACAATCTACAGAACAATTGCAATCCTTTTGAAATAGCCTTTGCAGACGTCGAACATAGCCTCACTCTTGAATATTCCTGCGAATCCTAAGTTCTTACAACCCAGCAAGATATCTTCTAACGCCGAGAGAGAAACGAGGAGATAAACTGCCAGGGGTGCACTCTCCTCCCTGGGGATTACTGTGGATGGTTGCAGTGCAGGCAGCCATCCTCTTGTCACCAGGTTCTTAAAGGGAGTTTTTAACTTGCGGCCGTCTGTCCCTAGGTATACAAGAACTTGGGATGTTCAGCAGGTGCTACAGCATCTGCGTGCCATGGATCCTTTGTCCTTCCTCTCTTTAAAGGATTTAACACTGAAGCTTGTGATGTTGATGGCACTTACGCAGGCTGCCAGAATACAAACTTTAAGATGAGGCTATGATATCTGAATTCCTGAAGTGACTGTCTGCAAAACCGATCCGATATAGAACTGGAGGACCATTGTTGAATATTGTTAATACGTGTTTTACCTGTCCAGAGCAGCGTATTGCTGTTGACACCTGTCACTTCTCTGTTCTCAAGTCACTTTTGGAGTCCCCCAAGGTACTGTCATGAGTCTGCCAATATTCTAATTGTAGATCTGGGATTTGCCAGTGCTTCGTCTATTTACGTTTCGTCTTTTGTTGACATTGCTTTATTGCGCATGACATTCAGAAGCGGAATTGACGACTTGTAGCTTCAACGATTGAAGAATATTATACCGTCTTTAACAATAAGCCAAGCGAGAAATGGCATTTGGTGATGTTGACTTACTCTCATGCATTCGAGAAACTTGAGAATTTGTAAGTATAACTCCAAAAGCAAAATTCTTCTTTGAAATCTTCAGTATCTCTCGCACAATATACCTCCAAGTGAGTGATGCAGGAATATGGAGTTCAGTATGTAAAAAATTGTCAGGCCATGATGAGTGCGCCAGTTTTATGTAGCGTCCACGCTACAAATAATAGTTATAAACTAGAACGAATAAAGATAAGAAAGAAATGGTAGGTGGATCTGATATGGACATACAAATTTCATGTTATGTCCTCTGGTTGCTATGTCCCTACATCTCTCAAAGAAATGTTCTGTCCAATTCACCGATCTGTTTTGAAAACTTATTTGTAGATTGTGGTCAGGTAACGCCTAACTCTTCTCTCTTCCTAAGTGGGTAAATTTAAAGCATTTAGTTCTTCCCTGTAACAGTTCACTTGATTCGTCCTCCACTGGACCTTCTCTATTATCGCTATGTGCTCATTAAAGTGCGGTGACCAACCTAAGAAGAACATTAGACTTTTAGATGTATTTAGGATATAAACAGCTTTGCTAAATATTTCGTTATCCAGATACTTGAAGGATATCTTGATATCTGCCAAAGGACAATTTTTCTTTCTTTACGGCCTTCCTAATGTGGGGCTCTAGGGATAGGTAAGGGACGATGTTGAATCCCAAGTTGTTCTCGCACATCGAATCTGGAGGCATGTATCACTTGCTAGAAAATAATCATTTTGTGACCTTCCACTTTGTCCTATCTTCATCACTTTACATTTGCTGGGGTTTAACTTCATCAACCATGTACCAGCTTTGTGTTAAGTACTCTCTGGCTGGCAGTCAAGATTATAAACCATCTCCTCAGCCTTCACTTTTGTGTAAGACAGAGCTCACACTCTCAAAGAAATCTCAAAGGTTCGAAACACATGTCCTCTTTTTCCTAAAACCGCGTTACTTCTCCCTTAAATCATTTCTTCTCAGCAGAAAGTTGTCCCTTTGTTTACTGGTTAACGTTTTGAGTATCTTACTGACCGCACTCTTCAGGGAGACTGATCTGTAGTTCAACGCCTTTCTTATAGATGGTTTCTTGTGGAGGACTGGGTGTGCATGTGGCGGGATGAGTAGAGTTATAGAGTTATCGGTGTCTGGAGGGCTTAGTATGTGGAAGTCTGGGTGTGCTTACTGGTATGCATACCCTAGGTTTGGTGTGTGAAGATCCGTATGTGTGTAGAGGGCAAAGTGTATGGAGAGGCGGGTGTGTTAAGAGCCGGGTGTATAGAGGCATTGTTGTTTTGAGGGCTCAGTGTGTGAAAGGTTGTGTGTGTGTGTGTGTGTAGAAGGTTGGGAGTGTTGAAGACCGAGGTTATGGAAGGTCGAATACATTTTCAACAACACTTCACAGCACATATCATACTGCCCCAACTGCATTCACCTGATCAAGGCTTCACCCTGTAGAGCTTTATCGACACTGTCTTCTGCCGAACATGGGATAAAATCAGTCTAAGAATTCGTCCAGCAAAGTTTCCTTAGATACATATTGTCTTCATAATCACTCACGAGTAAAAAGACACACAAACAGTAGAATCTTTATCAACAACAGACATTGATACTCTACATAATAGTATTTTGTATTTTTTTATCTACTGGGGATATTCGAGTATTCCCAAAAGCGTCATGTTAGAAGTAATCTGCGGTCACGTTTAGTGAGCGAGCAGACTGGGTCAATGTCTCGCTTCACCTTTGAGTAGAACCATCTTCAACTTGGCTCTGTCACTGCACCACACAAGACTTGATAACACAAGTAATTCAGCTAATGTGCTTACTTGATGATGCTTTTACGTGTATTACTAAGAATTAAACCTGCCAACCCCTCGTGCATATGAGTTGGCCTACATAGACTTGATGATTGAACTTAATGATAAGCCAGTAGTGACTGGAATTCGTAGCGTAGCAGGTGTTTCGCTATACACAGCGTCACTCGCCACCTGTGTGAAGGACCACCTGCAGGCCAGACCCACACAGTGCCGACTAAGAGAGTACAGCCACTGCTGTTCCCCTGCGTGGCAGGTGTTTCACTGTACACACCACATGCGAAGGAATGTTTTCTCAACACTCCAACACTGACACGCTGACACCAATCTGATTTTTTTCCTTCTTTTTCTTTCTCGACGAAATGAGTTAAAAAACTGTTTAATGAAGCAGTAAAACGCGATATCTTTTTATACGTATATACAAAGGATTAACTTAGCCAAAAATAATTTTGATCGTATTTACTGATATTGATTGGCATTATTATTTATCATTATCATCATTATTATTATTATTAGTAGTAGTATTAGCAGCAATATGAATATTGTCTAGCAGGAAATAAGCTACAGGAATTTCTTTGTGTAAGGAACTTGGGAGTGGACGTGGTTCCTAACGTCTCGCCAGAGTCCCACATTATAAGTACGCACAGTAAAGGTATCATACTGTCTGCCGTCAAGCATTACAATAACATTAAGTGAAATGGATGAGGAAATATATTCAGTAAGCTGTTTGCATTATACATTAAGCCAAAGCTAGAGTATGCTCTCAAGTTATGGTAGTGTACTGAAAGAAGCACAAAGGACTGAATTAAGAAAGCCAATTTTACATGGGGGAAAAAAGTAGATTAATCTACTATTGAAAAAAGGAAGAGAAAGGGGTGACCTGATCAGATTTATTTATTTTTCAAACCACTTTGATGTCAAATGGGAACAGTTCTTCTACACAGAAATGCATTAAGAGATATAAAAGAAATAACTTGTTTAAATGTAGTGGACAAATAGAACAAGCTGAATAATGAAGTTTTAATGAAGTCCATCGTACGGAATAAGCAATTACACACACACACACACACACACACACACACATACACACACAAGCACACGCTTATGAACACACAGAGAACATTGCTAATTGGAGACCATACAGGCTAACACACCTATACACCCAATACATATATACACAAATACATACACTTGTGCACAAAACAAACATATACCTAAACAAAGTACGATACGTACCACACTTCCGTGATGCGCTCGCGCAGGTTTGCTAGGTGTTTAGACGTGCAATTTCTCGGCACTTGTGATACTGTGTAGACACATTAGCCTCGTAGTCATTTCTACCTCTTAAGGGGACAAGGATGGAGAGGAAAATCATAAAGGCGGGTCGAGTTTTTGGGAGATGTTCAAGCATCATTATTCTCCTTTTGTATCATCGAAACTGTAAAGCAGAACAAACATATATGTGATATTTTTAAGATATAGGATGGTGTATGTTGTTACATGAAACTACCAGTAACCACACGGAGATCTAACTAAGTATGGTCAAAGCTGAATGATGTCAGAGCTTATAACACATGAAGGACGTTTATGGAGACAAATTTGTGTAGTTTCAGAATCTGATTTTATACTCGGTGTGACTATTGTTGATTAATTAGGTACTGGCTTTTTTTTTCATCCACGAAACTGGAATGGTTGCCAAGACCTTTCGAGTTTTACAGGAAAAAAGAAGAAGTTTTCACAAAGAATTATCATGCTTAATGAGATCGTTTGACGGTGTTCACTTGAACATATATACATAAATATACAAGAAACTGTAGTGGATATGAAATCCACTTAGAAAAATGTGAGACCCAGTGGCTTATGTGATATGAGCTTCTGCAAAATGTGTAAACTGTTCAGTTTAACAAATGGCTTTTAAGCACAGTTGAGTAAACAAGAACTCTGCCACTGTTTAGACTGTACCTTGTGGGGGTGAGTCTTCATGAAAACTTCTGTAGTTATGAGCCAAACGACTGATCTTATTATCACACGTGTTCCTGGTTAGTCAGATGAGGAGGAGACAAACACTGACAAGATTAGATATAACGAGATTACTTAATAATGAAGGTTACAGGAAAATAAGAAGAGATGGTAACTCCCTCAACATCATAATTACAGATACCACGGGTCGATAACCCATGGTGCAGCAACAGCTAATACAGAACACAGAGAGGGAGACAATGAAGGTGTTGTGAGATAAGGAAGATCAAATAGGCAACCGCAGCTTGTGGTCCTGCCTCTCCCCAGCCAGGTCAGGGTCGTCTCAATACTGCATGTGAGAGAAGACCTCAGTGCCTTTCATTAACCTGTGTTGTCTCCAAGAACTCAGTCACGACGTCTAATTGAAAGATTGATGGACTGACCTACAGAGATAAATCCACGATTCACAGAATCCTAAAGTTGACTGACTGAGCTGATACTTCTAGGATCTGCTCGGTTTATCTTACTAGTGTGCCACATCAGTGTGAATCATTTATCACGCCAGAGTTTTACCCTGATTATCAGCATGCGATCAACTTTGGCGATTCTCGGAACCTGGCTTGACGAAGATCATTGCATCACAAGTAATGAGAGAGAGAATATGGCCTTAGTAATAGTAGTAGTGATGGTGAGGATTACTGTATTACCACATGCGAACATGTTTGACCTGCTGAGTTCGAGTACAGTTTGGGGTAATCGTTCGAAGATGCTGTACGATTTATATACTCTTGACATACTCTCATTATTCAAGAATCAGAAGTAGGTTAGGTTACCTCTGGGCCAGAGTTTCACACTAAGGCTTTTACTCTCACACAGGCGAGAGTGTAATTAAGTGATTTACATCGGCGCAACACTACATGGAGACCATCGCCACTCAGACTAGCCCGAGACCTACCTACCTACCACCACCACCACCACTCGACAAAGGCGACACCTTAATGAACGTTTAATTCCTCAATGCAAACTGCGGCATGAGCAATTAATCCCCATGGGCCAGCTTGCCTTGATAGTCGAGTCAATAATGAAGACGCCTGATGGCTGATGGATGCTGCCTGGATGACTTTGAAGATTTACATGGAAATCGACTTCTTGTGAGGCGGAGAGTTCGTGTGGTGCTTCCCCTGAGCCATCGTCTCAGATGATCAGCTCATGTAGGAGGTCGTCGTCTTCCTGTTGCTGCTGAGTTGCTCGTGTTGCCTCAGGGGGGGTCTCCGAGGGTCCGAAGTTTCCCCAGTGGGATCACCATTAATGTTTGGTTCTCTGTTGACATTAATCTGATTTTTGCTTGATTAGAAATTCGCACACACACACACACACACACAAGAATACTATTCATATTCAGCTAATCCACTGTTCTTCGCTATGAAACTTCACCTCAACGTTCCAACTCAGTTTACACGCTGTCTCCAAATTCAACCTCCCTGTCAACGGCTGCTCGAGTGGAAAGCTCATATAGCGACAACAGACCTCACTGGTATCATCAAGTGGATCCCCATGATGGTGTGTGTGAGCACCTTGGTTAGGTGCTCTCGATGCGGTGGAGACCTTCACCTCCGGCAGTATCTCCCTGCCCCACCAACTCTCCCGCCCTAACACTGATGCTGGGCGTCTATGTTTGGCAAACATTATCACACCCAAACCAGTATTGACAATTCTCTTATTTTACTGGTTATGGTTCTAAACTCAATGTCTTAAGACTTGGAAAATGCATGTACATTTGGTTTTTTACAGTATGAATGATCACTGTATATATGTGCTTTACGCCACGAAATGAAATAGCGTAACATAGCTCACAGAACGAAGACAACTTCACATTAAAATGCCGGTCATATCGTTCATGAGAACGCAATTGGTGTGGTTGCAAACGTTTATGATAATCGTTTCGAAAACCCTAAGTAAACTGTAATAAGAGAAGGTATTCATGAGTAGACAGGAAAAAGCCACAAAGGCCCTTCGTAATATAAAATTGCAGTACCTGACCCAGTGATGTCAGGTGTTTACGGAGAAAACGAGAATTCCTATGGTAAGCAACGGAAGCTCTTCCGTCCAAGAATCACGTTAACCATAGCATGTAGCTCCTGCTACAGACCTTGTGATAGTCAGTGCCTTGAGGTACTCCGAGTCTCTTGAAAATCCCACAGTCTTCGGCTATTCTTCCACGCCCCAAGGTACCCGGCACCTCCTACTCACCCACATTCTGCATCGTCCTTGTGGCGTTCGGAACCTCCTCCTACATAACCCACACGCACCCCAACCTCCCCGTGTCACCGTGCCTCCTGCACACTCCCTTGGGAGAGAGAGAAGCTTGCTGGAGAGATCGCATGACCACAACATGACAGAGCGACCTGACTTCCTTTACCATTACGTTTTCAAACAAATTTCCTCTTTACTTCTCTAAACACACAAGCAAGACTGGAATATATATTCCCGTATCACTAGAATTATTCACCAGATTCGAAAATGAGCATCGTAATATTTCATACCCAAGCGTGGTAGAATTTTTCTTGCTTGTTAGTAAAAATTCTGACGAGTACGTAAAGAAATTTCAAGAAACCTTTTGTTTTGAGATTCCCGCTGGAGATGTTCACAGCGGCTCCGTCAGCGGTGACTGGCCGAGGACACTCCAGCTGGCATGTGTGTGTATGTGTGTGTGTGTGTGTACTAAGGGTACCTTTACCCTTGCCCCATCCTGCTCCCGGTCCACCCTCAATCCCGCCCCGGCCCAGCCTTACATCCTGACACCTAACAGACTCGAGCACCTGAGTGAGACAGTTTGGCAAGTGTTGACCCGGCCACTTGGTACATTCGTCCTATGATTCTTTTTGCCAAGTGTTTGTTCCAGACTTCCAGGAGATGGGTTTTCCGTTTACCTGACACTAGGAGAAATCTTTATTACTGGTTCATCATCCGTCTGCTTGATTTTGGATATATATATATATATATATATATATATATATATATATATATATATATATATATATATATATATTAGCCCTAGGGATAGGGGAAAAGGAATGCTTCCCACGTATTCCCTGCATGTCGCAGAGGGCGACTAAAAGGGACAGGAGCGGGGGGCTGGAAATCCTCCACTCCTGTTCTACTTTCTCAAAAGAAGGAACAGAGGGGAACAAGTGAGGATTTTTCTCTCTATGGCTTAGTCATCTGTTCTGGGCAGTTGAATCAATGTCTAAATCAAAATGAATCATTCAGTAATCTGATTTTTCATTGTTTTACTTCCTAATTTTGAGTCAAAGGCAGATTTTATTTATGTCCGTCATGTCTCCAGATCCTTAACACAGGATATAAAGAATATGGGTTCTGAGACTAAGCTCTGTGGGACCCCTGTCGTCACGCTTAGCAAGTCGAATGCATCCCCGTTTGGTGCTACTCGTTGTCTCCTGTCTGTAAGTCGGCCCCACTGTTTACTCGCAGTTTAGATTTCCTTTGCCTGAGTTTTAGATTTATCTTTTGATTTTGGCTGCAACAGTGGCAAGTTCAACGTGAGTACTGCTTTCCTTCCCGTGGGTGGTGGGGCGGAAGAGGATATTATAAACTGCACAAGAGGTCGCAGGGACCTGGCTTCAGTGACTGAGGTACAAGTTATACAGTGAGAAAAATGTTGCCTGAAGGATATATTGATAGTGAAGTCCGGAATGATAATGATTGTGAATGTTATGCATTTCATCACCAACGACATACATCCCTTCACTTTTTGCTTTAAGGACAATGATATGGATAATCTTTGAGCTTCAGTCTCGAGACTTACTGTGTCTATATTACTCGTGCTGTTAGAACAATTCCCTCTGGTTCCCTTAAAGCAGATGACACGGGTTAATCAAGGTTGGTATGTTACCACAGCTCGGCCAAGGCGAGATCAAGTGGTGGAGAAGGCAGGACAATATACCTCTGCGTTATGATGATTGGATCGAACAATTATTGAATACCGGAGAGCGACAGGTGATGATCAAGCCTAATTTTGAACAGTGTTGCTCTGAACAAAATGTTCTGGAAGCTTATTCCACACCTCGATAATGTCATTGGTAAAGAAATACTTCGTGCGATTCAGCGTAATTCCATCTTGTTGGTAATAATGTTGTGACCATAAGAAAATTCCTCAACATCGATATTTTTGAATCCTTTAAGTATTTTGAAACATTCTAGTAAGCATTCCTTGCTTAGAGGGAACCAATTCCGTTCTCACAGTCTGTTCTTATATGGATTTTGAGCAAGGAAGGAGTAGATTTAGTTGCTCTTCGTTACACTGCTTCCAATCTAAGAACATCCTTACCAAGGCGTGAACTGCATTGCATATTCAAGTAAGGTCTAACAAGACCTAACCATAATGGCACTGTTACCGCACATCCTTGCTTTTGTAGGTAAAGTTTCTCTGTTAATAAATCCTAACATCGTATTTGCTTTCTTGGCAGCTTCGTTACAATGCTGGGTGTATTTGAGGTCGTTGGAGACTGTGACCCTTAGATCCTTCACACGATGGGCGTCCTTTATATATTGCGGCTCACTCATTCATAATCGAATTGCTAGTCGAGGTTTCCTACTAGCAACTGCTGTTAATCATTGACGTTGAGTGGCATTTGCCATTATCTAGAGCATTCATCTATGTCATCTAGATTCTCTTGTATTCTTAGCCTATCTTCTTCAGCTGCTTTTGCCGATCGTTGTGTTATCTGCCTATTTGGACGCAGATTCGTTCAACCCTCCATCAGTGTCGTTTATAGGAATGACGAAAAGTATAGGTCACAGGATGGATCCCTGGTGGACCCCACTGGTAACGTGTGTCTACGGTGGTGATTTTTTTTCCACTCATTACGACTCTTTGCTACCTGTTACGGAATCGAGAGAGAGAGAGAGAGAGAGAGAGAGATTTTACAGCTTAGAGTGGAGGGTGAGGTGAAGGAGAGTGGAGGCTAGTGGTTTGGGAGCAAGTAGACTTGATGGCTTTGACGAGGAGGCGATATATTTGACTTGGGAAGGTGAAACTGTTTACTTATGGAAAGAAGGCAAGCTGGGTCTCGGTTTAAGGAAGGGTTGATGGCTCTGAATATTGGAAGCCAGTGACTTGGACAATGTTGACAGGATTGGGTGAGGCTGTTGGTATGATGAGGGGAGAGACAAATGTTTTGGAGATTAGTTTACCTTTGCCCTTGAAGGTACTTTGTGATGGAGTAATGGCTCATTTACCTTGTTAAGTCTTTAACGTTACTCTTTACAAGTAGCAAAAAAAGACACGTGATCAGTCTTAGGTTTGAATAGAGATGAGTTCTAATCTTGTGTTTTTATGACATTTTGATGACACCAACGCCTTCAGGAGTTATCCTCGATCCGTCAAATGAAATAATCAGAAACCACGAAGGTAAGAGATATGAAACTGTGTCGGGCTAAGGCATTGAGTTTGTAAGGAAGGTCGACTAAGCTGGCTGATGTCTCTATCCTGGTATATAGCATGTTGGCTAATACTGTGAGGAGATAGTGTTCCCGTACTGGACAGGAGATGGTGCCATAGTGTTAGGAAAGAGATGCAGTACCACTGTTTTCATATACAGTGTTCTGACGCTGAAGAAGAGATCTGTCTCTAATGATGTGTTTCAGTGTCAGAAGACAGCTGGTATTTCAATGGCAAGGAGAGATTTTTTTCAATATTGAAGGACATTATCTCTCCCCCCATCGAGATAGTGTTTCCAGCCTTGAGACGAAATACTCTGGTGCTGGGGATGATATTCTACTTCACAAGATGTGGAGAAGGATGTCACTAACTGTTAAAAAGATTATGTCAGTGTTGGGACAGAGACCGTGTTTACGTTTTTGAGAAGAGATGAAGTGGTTGAGTTACGGCTTTCCTTTGTTGGATAAGAGTTATAACAATGTTGGTGTGAGACTCGTTCAGATGTGTTAATGAAGTTCTGTGAGTCAGAAAGGGAAAGATGTGGTGTTGTAGTTTGGGGGTAAGATGTAAGGTAGCACACTGCAGGGAGGATGCAGCACCCCAGTAATGGATACGTAAACTTATCTACTTCATATACCTGGAGTCTCAACAGTTATCACACATAGGTCAGGTCTGATGCCAACACACCTCAGACCTGACGTGCAGGGCAGCATCTGCTGGTGAAGTAGTGAGCAAGCTCGAGCGTCTGGTCCTTGGACAAGATACGGCAAGTGGTACCTACATTATCCTGTTATTATATTCGCATTGTTTAATGGGATCTCTTGGAGGTAAATTTTTCTGTCAGGCCCATACTGCTCTTGGAACGCTGCCACGGACAGCCAGGGGGAGACGAAGTGATGGTGAGGGAGGAGGAGGAGGAGAAGAAGAAGGAGTAAGAGGAGAGAAGGAAGGGATGATGATGAGGAAGGAGGAGGAGGAGGAGGAGCTGCGATTAGTATTATTACTGTGGCGTGAAGGGAGGGAGCCTGGAGTGATGACTGACACTTAACCTTGTGCCGCCTCTCGACTGATCATAAGCCCACCGCACCACAGCCTCGGTATGAAATCTCTTCTGTGTCAGTCAGTTTGATATACATTACGTAGATTACCAGTGATATCACAGGTACATCACAGATGAGGCGGGGAGCGGTTCGTCACGTTGCGAGCAACAAGGCGTGGAAGAATTTGAGCAATAAACGAAAAATGTTCCTTTTTAAGATCGTCTTGAGTTTGCCAGTCATGGGCACCTGTTGCACATCTCCCGGCCTGCCTGCCTGTCTCCAGCCGGCGTACAAGACTAATTATCGTCGGTTTGAACACCTGTAAGGCTTGATGTTGTTGGTGGAGTGGACGGTGAGGGTGGGTTGCGGTTGTTTCTTGCGCTACACAATGTGTTGGTCTGGCTGCCAAGATGGGAAGGTGTTTTCATGTTCTTCAGCACACACACACACACACACACACACACACAGAATGAGGGAGAACGTACTTAGTTACTTGCGAATACTTACCAAGAGATTTTTACCCAAGAGGCATGGCTAGCGCGTGGCGCTCACCGCAGGAGAATCTAGGGTTACGAAGAATGAATCGTGTAGGTGAAGTGTAGTCAAGTGTTATGCGTTGGATGGCGAGACTCGTATGTTCTGGACTACCAGCCCATGAGTGGGTAAGGCGCAACGAAAGGTACGGTACTCAGTGCAAAGGAGTGACACGACACTTGAACGCTGGCTCACTAACTCTCCCGATACCCAGACGGGTAATACTAGTCGCACTTGAGAGAGAGAGAGAGAGAGAGAGAGAGAGAGAGAGAGAGAGAGAGAGAGAGAGAGAGTTTACATGAGAATGACAGACAACAGGAGGCCTGACTGTCCCACGACTGGGTTGTCTAAAAAAAAATGATTCAACAAGAAATTACATGTAATTCCGCTCAGTACTTTTTTAAGCTAGATAGATAGATAGATAGATAGATAGATAGAGAGAGAGAGAGAGAGAGAGAGAGAGAGAGAGAGAGAGAGAGAGAGAGAATCAAAATATCCCTGCAAAAAAAAAAAAACTCGTCAGTCTGTCAAACGGACACCGGACACAACGTGTTGCCTGCACACATTCCCACAACTCCGCTCGCCACTCCGTCATCGCCGAGGGCTGGACGACAAGCCCCTTCTGTCTTCGTCGTAGAACTTCACGCTGTTCGGACAACAGTCCACCTCCTCCTACGACGAGATCCCCATACGAGGACAACACTCGCTCCTATGTTCTTCATGATAACCCCCAGAATCTGACAACAGAGGCCCTCCTCCTCTCTCTCATCTAAAACATCCTCATAACCCGACGGGACGCAGTCGCGACTGCACCTCCTCATGCATCCTCATAAATCTGAGGATAGTCGCTCTTACCCTCATCACACGTTTCCTCATAGGAAGCGAAAGAAGTAGGGAAACAGTGAGGACTGTGTGGCTTTAAAGGAGGATCAGTTGTTTGAGGATATGGAAGGCATGGGGAAAAAAGGTTGTAGATTAACAGAGCGGAACTTAACGTCCAGCTGGTGTAATTTACAGCAACTTATATGATCAAGGATGTCTTGTATACTGCATCTAGGAAATGCCTCTGAGAGGAACTGGAAAAAGGAAATGATAAAAATTTTGCCTCTGCTTAATGTAGGTATAATGAAATGCTGTAAAAAAAGAGGGGGAAAAAATGCACAATTTAAAACTAATTTTTCTCATCAGAAGAGAAAATGTTTATTAGTATACAAATTTGTTTTGAATAATTTTTAGACTTCTTGTCTGTGCTTGCGGTAAAAAATATAGCATTTACATAAGAATTCACACACACACACACACACACACACACACACACACACACACACACACACACACAAAACTGTTATCATTAATCTTTTTTATTCTTTACACTCACCTGGAGTCGACTGAGGTGTGAAGTTGTGTGTGTGTGTGCATATACATATAAAGAGTAAGGACAAGATACATATGTACAATTTAGGAGTCGGGATAACACGAGTGTATAACTCTGTCCCCTTAACGCGCGCGCGCGCGCGCACACACACACACACACACACACACACGTGCGCGCTTATTTATAGGCCAGAATATGAAATCAAGCAAGAAACCAGATAATTTTCACCATTTCTGTGTAGTTAAAGTACATAAGCTAAGTCTGTCCATCAACTGTAGCTTACACACGATTTTACAAATGTAGTAAAGAAATCTGCCAAGTTAGACTCATTATCTGGTTTTGCCCACTCAGAACTGGAAGTTCCAGGCAATACACTTATCACATGGATTGCATTAATGGCGTATGCATTGGTCCCTGATGACATGATACTAAATAGCTGATAATTCGTTTAGATATTCAGATAGATAATACAGTCTTGTACGCTTTCTCTATCAGAACCAAGTTGATGGTGGAATGAGTTTTAGTTTTTCTTAATTGAATAGTAACCTGTATCAGCCTTCTGTGAGTCTGGACTGAGGGTCGTCATCTTCCTACAATGATGTCATTTTGGGGTAAAGTCTTCCCAGCTCAATCGATGCCTGATCGTTATAATGTCGGCACACGAGAAGAAGAATAAGGATTGATTTTTCAAACTTTTCTTGCAGAGGCAGGGGTAACTGAGCTGATGTAGTTGTGTTCATGATGCGCTGAGTGTATGTTTGGATAGGGCTTCAGTCTTGCGATATCTTATTTCCTTTTAACACAAGTCAACACCAATATTTAAATTGTTCACCGTAATAAAAACTCGTATACTTTAGCTTCTCACATTTCACTTTCCTCGTTTTCTTTCTTTAACTTTCCTCATTTTCTTTAACTTTTCTCATTTTCTTTTTTGAACCGGATGTTTCTTATTGGTTTTAGATAAGGCAAACAAGATTTTCTTTATCTAGGTATGCATCCCCGACCGCCATCGACTTGACAAATCACATGAATGAGGTCCCCATCCTCGCTAGCCTCACAGCATCGCCATTTGCACCCGCGTCCACCAACGGGGCAGATGGCAAAGCTCCTTCACATGAACCAACATCACCAGCAGGAGTCCCACGGGTCTCGTCACATCACGCATTACATCCACACCATTACCATCACCAGGAGTAACCGCGTTAGCGAGGTAGCTCAAGGAAACAGACGAAAGAATGGCCCAAGCCACCCGCATACACATGTATATACATACACGTCCACGCACGCATATATACATACCTATACATTTCAACGTATATATACATACACATGTACATAATTCATACTTGCTGCCTCTATTCATTTCCGTCGCCACCCAAGGTAGCGCTCGGAAAAGACAACAAAAGCCACGTTGGTTCACACTCAGTCTCTCAGCTGTCGTGTATAATGCACCGAAACCACACATATGTGTGTGTGTGTATGCGATATAACTACGTAACCAACTTTTTGATCAATATATCTGCTGTTTGCATGGCGTCGAATTTGAAAGTAATGGCATGAAGACACTAGTCGGTGGGGCTCCTTGGGGGCATACTATCATTATAGATGATTCATTAGAAGCAAGACCTGATGTGTGTGTGTGTGCCCAGTCATCTCGTTTGTATCTCCCAGTGCTGATAACTTCCCAACGAGTGAGGCATGACAGCTTGTAGGACTCATGAGGCGTACCATGTACAGCATACATAGGGTGAACGGTGAGATGCGTAGATATAATAATCAATTCTTAATCACTGTTGATTCATTTGCCAACTTGTGTGTGTGTGTGTGTGTACCTGCTCAGCCTTCACTGTGTTTCTCATTTCACCGTTCATTGAAAGTGGGGGTTGGGGTGGGGGGGACCTTCTTAGAGGAGAACTTGTGGCTAAATGTCAGTAGCTGTCTACCTCTTGGAAGCAAACCTGTTTAAGGGACTAATTTCATGGTGGTGTTTAGCAGAGCCACCAGAAATTCGTTCCAAGCTCCTGGCTGGAGCTCATCAGTACAAGAAACGTGTTCTGAACTGAGAATATCGCCGTGAAGGAAATCCAATATTCAATCTTTCTTTTTTTTCTCTCGTGGAAGAAGAGATGCAGCTGAAGAGAGAAAAATCATAGATAATGAAAAGACAAACCAGTTATCAGGACGAAGAAGAGTTGCTACTCTCGTGCAAGAATTCTTTATGGTATTTTCTTTCAATATAGAACCATCCATTCAAATTACTAATAGAGCTATTCTTATCATCATAGACGATATACCTCGCCATCTCGCAGTGCCAGTCGTGAGCGATGGCTCATTTCTACATCAATATCGGTCGTAACTAAGATGTTATCAGCGGGTCCTGACAGGCCAACACCCTGCACACATACACACACACACACACACACACACACACACACACACACACAGTGCCTCAACCTGTGGCAGATAACACCGTGCACCGATCCTGCAGGAGTAACTCAACTCACACTGGACACACTAGTGAGTATGACGGGTGGACACCACCTGAATCAACCCAAACTGAAGGCAGTAACTTGAACTGGTGTATTAGCTAGATTGCTCAGCCTAACCGGATTATATCCAAGAACACTCCAAGCCTACAGACTTGTACAGGGACATTAACTGAGTACAACGATACACTAACGTTAAGGACATTACTCGTATGCCTAATATTGATATTTCTACTAAACGTAATAGTCGTGCTAGAGAAGATGATTGAATTGAATGAATAAAAGTGAATGTCGTTGATCTAGTAACCAAGGATGATAGACGAATCATCATGTATGCTGAAAAATATAACTAACTTAGATGATTATAAGCGGAGTGAAAGTATGAATTAAGGTGAACATGATAATCATCGTACAAGAGATCGCATGACTGGCTATAAGAAGTAAGGAGAAAAAAAGTAGTTTCGGCATCCTAGAGATATATGACCATAAACTAAATGACCGAACGAAAAAAAATAGAGATATGATTCGTCTATCTCATTTGTTCAGACCAATAGTCATATCTTATGATATGATCATCATAATTCAAGTGGTCTTGAAGATAATACGTGGAGGCCTCATCCCTGGAGTTTATCTCAAGTGTTGTTAAGAATAATTTTGCTCATCTCATCAACGACGTTCTTTTTTTTTTTTCTTATGTTCGAAATTCATTCACTCTCCTCTCTCTCTCTCTCTCTCTCTCTCTCT